>NC_133770.1:42373995-42469766 GCF_003597395.2 Chelonoidis abingdonii
GAATTAATGTGCTTAGTGTGGCCGCATGCACTCGACTTTATACAATCTGTTTTACAAAACCGGTTTATGTAAAATCGGAATAATCCCGTAGTGTAGACATACTCTTAGAGACACTCGGTCATAAGGGACAGTATTATGAACATAGGAAAAGGCTGTGTGCAGCAGTTCACCAGAGATGCTCTCCAGTTTGTTTTATTAAAGTTATATTCATTTCTCATTCACTGGTTTGTTATTTAGTGAACCTCAAGGTTGCTACAGACAGGACTTTGCAACTCTGCACAGAAGAACTTCTGTGCCTCCAGCACATGGGGACAGAGGGCCAAAGGGCTGGGCAAGCCAGGAAAATGGTGGCCCCAAGGTCAATTGGATCTGTACCTATGCAGGCCAAGCAGCTATTAATCACAGCTGTAGTGATTAATACTGTCCTCTGGGGTTACTAAAGCTGGGTGCAGTCTGGATTCTTCCCCTAGCTTCTATGGAGCCCAGCCACTCAGGTTTTGTCCTGGTTCAGAAGGTTTACATTCCATTCTCCTGGAATATAGAATAGCTCTAGTGCTAGATGTTACCATGGTCTCTTTGGTTGCTCAGATATTATTAGCATCAGCATTTACAGGAATCCATCTGGTATTGGGCAGATCTCAAGGCCAAATCCTGTTTCCCCCCCTTCACCTCACAGGTAAATCAGTGCTTCCTTTATTCATCATTAAACTGACTCGTGCTCCCTTTCCTTAGCTCTTCACTTAAACACGGTATCGTTATTATTTCAGATCTAAGATATTATTTTGGTGTACGAACCCACGCATTTAAAGTATGTGTAGTTCCAATGTGGCTACATTGGAGTAGGTACTTCCCCTCTGCCTGCAGGCTATGGCTGTCTTATTAAATTCATTCATGTTTGAAGTGTTTCATCCTGCTGCTGAATTTCTATTTGCTTTACTTGCATGTAGAAACTCTTTGATCAGATGATTTTTTGAGTGTAGGTCTTTTTCATTTTTCTTATGTCTTCTGATACCCCAGTACGCCCTGGATATACAGTTGCCAGGTATCTGGTGTTTGAACGGGATATGTGTGTGTGTGTGTCTCTCAAATGTATATGGGACGTTCCCCTCTGGTGATATCTGGACAGGTGATCCACTAGGTCACTCCAATCCTCGACTCTGGGAGCCAGCCTTACCCTGCTCTGCTGTGAGAACCCCCACTCCTGGGCTGTTCACGCACAGCCTCGGGCACGTAAGATGCTCCTTGGACTGTGCAGCCAAAAGACACTAGACAATATCTCTGGTCCCAGACACAACCTTAGGAACTGCTGTCTTGCAGACACTCAACATGACAAACTTTGTGTTGGATACCACACAATCATTTTATAAAGATGAACATGGGGGTGTAGGGTGTTCCCATGAGGTACCAAATGTCACTATATACAATCTGAGAGAAAGAAACACACACACACACGTGGTGGGCGAGGTAATATATTTTATTGGACCAACTTCTGTTGATGAAAGAGAAACTTTGGAGGTCTGAGGAAGTTTTTAGATATATTCTCCCCATCTCCCCTACTCCGATACAATACATATGGCATTTAAACATATTTATTCATCATAAAATAGCATGTTGTAGTATGTTTCCTTATGTCTTTATTCATTGAATGCTGACAAACAATATTAAACCCAAAAGAATAAATTTATTCAAGTCCTCAGTTGCTGCAAAATGAAATGCTGTGTCTCAGTAAACTCCCCATAGATCAGCAATGACCAGAATATGATCCAGAGAGTACTAAAACATGGACCTTCAGTCATATTCATCTTTAACACAGATGTACGTCCCTGAGAAATTACACGTGCCAACATTCAATTCCAGCCAGTCAGGTTACGTTGCAACATTGCAAGCTGAAATCTGTGGGCCACAAAACTCCTTATTAAAGTTGATGGTAGCTGCAATTTGCTTCATTATATGGAAAATCAGGGGCAATGCTTGGAATTCTGAAGATAAGCCATAAATCAGTCCCACTGTTGGGCAAAGAAGCTACAGATGGTGAATGTGTGAACTCCGTATCTGTGATATTTTCTTCTAGAGAGCTAGGAAATATTACTTCTTTGAATGACTGTTTGAAGGAATGCCACACTAACATCTTCATTAATATGATATTATTTTGAAATTATACATTCTATTTATATTAGAACTAAATAATCAGGACTCAATGTTTATGGAAAAAATACCAAGCCATTTATTTCAATAGTGCCGTTTTGAATTTGTGAAGTAAACTAAACTGAAGTTAAAAAGAAAAGAGAGAGAGATCTTATATTCATTAAATGGCTATTCATCAAAAATTCTTGGCTCCTTTGGTATTGGCCATTAATTCTCCATAGCTTGGCAACCACAAAGTCTAGTCACAATGTCCCTCTCAGTTCCTTGGCACAGGCCTTGGGGAACTTGGCGAAACACCCACTACGCTCACATTTACACTTGAAGGCTCAAAATCATGCTTTCCCACTATGACTATAGAAGGAATGTAATCAACTTCTAAGAGGTCAATTGAGTCCTCTGTATGTTTACAGAAACAGAGGTCTCTTCAAACTAATTGTCCTCTACCTTCATTGTTCCATCCACAAAGCACTTTTATGTGACATACAGACTGAAACTAAAACAGATGAGAAGTTTAGAGCAGGAACATGGTTTAGAAAGACAATATTCTGCAGGAAACTACTCTCTTTTTACTCGTAAAATGGCTTTAGCAATTTGTCAGACAGACCAGCTGGACATTAATAGCTTCCATAGCAGTTAATTCTGCCTTCAACTGTATGAAATGAGAGTTTTTAAAAATAGCCTTTGAGTTTGCAGAGGTTCTGGATCACGCAAGAAGTGGAATGCATTGGGCAAACATATTTACATAAAGTCTCCACTCCTGTTTGACTGTTCATGACAATGACAGACATGTTTTTGGAAAACAGGTCAGATGGATGTGGAGCTCAAATTCATGACCTCAATAGCGGATCATTCATTTACATGTTCGTTTTTAACACGGACATATGGAATTTTAGGGCCAAATTCAATGGTGGCACAAATGGTGATATAAGTTGGTATTTCTGAGAAGTGAGTTTGTTGTTTGACTATTCTGCAGAGGGGTCATTTTGACAAATTTTCAAAGGGCTTTCAAAAGTGTACCTGCAAGTTTTAGCATTTTTAATGGCTATTTAAAAAACAATCCCTTACAGAAATGGGCCTAAGTTGCACAGTTCAGAACCAGATCCAAACTTTCCACATGTTCTGTTACTTTTATTTTTCATTTGTATTACATTAGTGCCTGAAGAACACAACCATGATTGGCCCCATTGTGCTAGGCACTGCCACAATCACAGAATAAATGTCAGTCCCTGCTCCAAAGAGTTTACAATGTGAAAAACAAAATGCATGTCCGTGAGACAAAGAAGAGGGTCAGAGTAGGGTGCAGGAGGATTCAAGGAAACAAATATAATACAGTAGAAATACGTTTATCCAAGCCTCCATTATCCAGTTCTCAGAGTAAATGGGACAACCAGCACACACAGGTCCAGAAGGGGACGATCTCTCCTCCGGCTGCCAGATAGTGATGCAGCATAGCACTTTCCCATTCTCTAGTTTATCTGGATTTTTGATCAGACACTGGTCCTAATTATATTGGACAAATAGGGTTCTGCTGTAATAGAATGTACAGTAACAGCGATCACAACTCATCTCACCTGTTTAGCTGTATTAGTTTGCAGTTTTCTGTGGTATGGAGGAGATAAATTTTGTAGAGAGATTTGGAGAAGGATATGTAGTGGCTTTAAGGATTTCTACTGAGAGCTTTTCTCCACTTGCAAGGTGCAAAGAAGAGGGTGATTGAAGCTGGCATTGGTGGAGTGAAGGCAGGACCTTGCTATCAGGTTGGATACTAGGGTTGGGCTCAATGATCGAGGGCTTTGAAAGCAAAGACAAGAAGTTTGTTCTGATGCAGTGTTAGGATAGTCAGTGGAGGGGTTTAAAGAAAAGGGTGGTGTAGTCACAGCAACAAGGCAAGTAGATGATCTTATCAGCTTTATTTTGAATGAGGCTGCCGTCATCAGAGCTAGAGAGGAGACTGAGGTAGTCAACGCGCAAGATGATATGGATGTGGACCAGAGTTTTAGCAGCATAGACAGAGAGGAAAGGTCAGATCCTGGAGATGCTGTGCAGTAAGAAGTGGCAAGATTTAGACATGGCCTGAATATGCTGATCAAAAGGTTAGGGCTATGTCGAAGATAAAGTCAAGATTATGAGTTTGACCAACAGAGAGAAAGGTGGTGTTACCTACAGTGATAGAGGAAAGTGTGGAGAATGGAAGGCTTTGGGGGAAAAGATCAAAAGCTTAGTTTAGGCTATCTTACATTTTAATTGATGGCTGAACATGCATGAAATTCCATCAGAAACAAAGGCTGATACTTCAGTTTGGAGGGAGATAGCTCTAGAAAAAAGAGGTAGATGTGTGAGTCATCAGTATAAAATAGGGAGTCAAAGCCATATTTGAAGAGTATATCATCCAGAGACAGGGTGTAGAGAGAAAAGAGAAGGGAACTCAGAGCCCCCTTCCTTCCCCAAAAAAGAAGAAACCGGAACACCTCCTGCCCGTAAAGAAAAGAATGAGGGAGCAATCTGGAAAGTAAAAGGGAATAAGGAAATCTCAGGGATGACGGAATTTTGAGAAGTGTATGGTTAACAGCAACCTGAAGTTTTGTTTCACTTCAACAACCCATTCAGAATTACCAAACTTGGATGTTAATTCAGATCCAAATACCCCAAACTTTGAGAAATTTGGATCCTGTCAACCTTTATTGTTTAATTACATTTTTTCACATGCTTCAAAATATATTCTTTGAAAATTTAACCCTGAACATTGTCCACACTGGAGAGCTTTAAAGAAAGAAAAAAAGTTACTTTATTTTCTGCCATACTTTACAAATATTATTTTCTCTTTATTATGTAGAATCACTATTTCAAGTTCCTTTCTCTAGTCTAATATTTTAAAGCTAGTTCTGATGACAACATTTAATAAATATTATCTGATTTTTCTGCTCCTTGTTTAAACATGAGAGCATTGCTGATCTTCAGTATTTCATTTTTCAGAACAGAACATTTACAGATGCAGTAACTTAGATAAGGTCTCTTTATTTTTAAAATATGGTTGTAAAAGGGTCTTACTTTTTGCTGCTCTTTACTTCTCCACTCTAAATATTTCCACGTGCTAAACATCTTACCTCTCTCCATTAATCCTCATCAGTTAGTTTTGTAAAGCCTACTATACGCCAAAGAAACTGCTAAGATATACTAATCCAGTTGCCAAAAACAAACAAACAAACAAACAAACAAAAATCTATCCCAAAGAGAACTACATTTTTTTCAGTCCTCTGCTCAGGTCATTTTCTGGATCATCTGACTTGTACAATGGTCATCTTGAGTGTCTGTTTATGATCCTTTGGGAACAGCAATAAATTATTGTAGTGGAATGAAAGACTATAACTTGATCACCATTTGTATCAGTGAGTCTTTCCTATTAACATCTATCTTTTACCATATACTGACTGTTAAGAAACTGAATCATGTTAAGTGTCCATTAACTCACTCTTCTCTTTCACAAGAAGAGAATTTACTTTTATTAGATATCTGTTTATTTGTATCATTCCTATTTCCAGTTTACCGGCTATTCAATATTAATTTTACTCTTACCTGTGTCACTGTTATTGTAATTATGCACAAAACCAAGGCGCTTAATACAAGTGGAGATAGATCATTTGTTTACAAGATTACCCAAAATAAATGTGGAATTGGGTTTCTTCCAGTTTGACATGCATCACCTCATCTACTGACCACTATGCAGAATATGTTTTAGACGTCTTCACTAATGTTACGTGGCAGTAGCTATGAAAAACAACTTAAGCAATTTAAAGAATCAGGTTGAGAGAAAATTAGGGCCAGGCCCATGTGTAACAGACACAGAGTGGTGTCCTTTCTCTTTTCTGTACAGAGGTGAGCACAAACCAACAATGTTAAACAATAGTTGCACAACACAGTAGCTGCAATATCAGATAAGAACGGCCATACTGTGTCAGAACAAAGGTCCATCTAGCCTAGTATCCTGTCTTTTGACAGTAGCCAATGCCAGGTGCCCTAAAGGGAATGAACAGAAACAGGTAATCATCAAGTGATCCATCCCCTGTCACCCATTCCCAGATTCTGGCAAACAGAGGCTAGGGACACCATCCCTGCCCATCCTGGCTAATAGCCATTGATAGACCTATCCTCCATGAATTTATCTAGTTCTTTTTTGAACCCTGTTATAGTCTTGGCCTATAGAACATCCTCTGGCAAGAAGTTCCACAGGTTGACTGTGCGTTGTGTGAAAAAATACTTTCCTTTGTTTGTTTTAAACCTACTGCCTATTAATTTCATTTGGTGGCTCTTAGTTCTTGTGTTATGAGACAGAGTAAATAACACTTCCTTATTTACTTTCTCCACACCAGCCATGATTTTATAGATCTCTTTCATATGCCCCCTTAGTTGTCTTTTTTCCAAGCTGAAATGTCTCATACTTATTAATCTCTCCTGATATGGCAGCTATTCCATACTCCTAATAATTTTTGTTACCCTTTTCTAAACCTTTTCCAGTTCCAATATATCTTTTTTGAGATAGGGAGACCACATCTGCACACAGTATTCAAGATGTGGGCATAACATGGATTTATATAGAGGTAATATGATATTTTCTGTCTTATTATCTATCCGTTTCTTATTGATTCCCAACATTCTGTTTGCTTTTTTTGTCTGCCGCTGCACATTGAGTGGATGTTTTCAGAGAACTATCCACAATGACTCCAAGATCTCTTTTTTGAGCGGTAACAGCTACATTTACATCCCATCATTTTATATGTACAGTTGGGATTATGTTTTCCAATGTGCATTACTTTGCATTTATCAACATTGAATTTCATCTGCCATTTTGTTGCCCAGTAACCCAGTTTTGAGAGATCCTTTTCTAGCTCTTCACAGTCTGCCTGGGACTTAACTACCTTGAGTAGTTTGGACCATCTTTTGCCACCTCACTGTTTACTCCTTTTTCCAGATTATCACAGACCTTTCCTAGTCTAAAAATAGGGAAATGCTGTGTTAGCTCACATATTGTAATGTGTTAACTGTTCATAAATGTTAGCTTTTTATTGGACTACCCTTTATGGGCTACCTTGTCCTTAAACCTAATGCTGTCCCCCAGGGGAACAGGAAGTGGTTAGTACTCCCCATCCTGCCAATGACCTTTGTAAAGGCTACCTAGACTGCAGATCCAAGAGAGGGCAGCAAGAGCAGGGGCTACATGCCCAATCCTTCCCCCTGTGCCCACAAGCATGTGGACAGGAATGAGAGGAGGGTGGCTCCAACACCCTCACGTGCTGAAAAGCAGTGACATAATCCCTCCAGAGCAAGGTGAAAGCAGGGATGAATTTGTGACGGAGTCATAATTCCATCTTGGTACTCCTCTTGTGGTAGTGCATCCACCCACCTCTCATACACAGGGCTGAGCCTAAAAGCCCAATCTAACCCCTGTGTGTTATATTATACTTATACACACACATATACAGTCACGACAATTCACATGTATTATTAAGTAAATATAATTACAAATAGGTGAAAAGGGGAGTATTTAAAGATAGATTTTAAAAGACAAATCAACAAGACAGCTCTAGAAAATTCTATTTAATCGGTAGGGCCTACCAAATTCACAGTCCATTTTGATCAATTTTGCGATCATAGTTTATCATGATTTCAGCTATTTAAAACTGGTGTAATAATTGTAGGGGTCCTGACCCAAAAAGGAGTTGTGTGTGTGTGTGGGGGGGGGGTGTCACAGGGTTATTGTGGGGGGCGGGGTTCGGTACTGCTACCCTTACTTCTGCACTGCTGCTTGTGGCGGCACTGCCTTCAGAGCTGGGCAGCTAGAGAGCGAAAGGTGCTAGCCAGGAGCCCAGCTCTGAAGTCAGAGCCACAGCTAGTAGCAGCATAGAAGTAAAGATGGCATGGCATAGTATTGCCACCCTCACTTCTAGGCTGCAGCCTGCTGAGCTGGGCCCTCAGTCAGCAGCCATCATTCTCCGGACGCCCAGCTCTGCAGGCAGCAGCACAGAAGGGTGGCCATATCATGCCATGCCATCCTTACGTCTGTGCTGCTGGTGGTGGTGGCTCTGCCTTCAGAGCTGGGCGCCTGGCCAACTACTGCTGCTCTGAGGCAGCCCAGCTCTGAAGTAAAGGAGGCAGTAGTGTGACCCCTCTAAAATAACCTTGCGACCTCCTGCAACTCCCTTTTGGGTCAGGATCCCCAATTTGAGAAATACTGGTTTCCCCCATGAAATCTGTATAGTAGAGGGTAAAAGCACACAAAAGACCAGATATCATGGGGAGAGACCAGATTTCACAATCCATGATGTGTTTTTCATGGCTATGAATTTGCTAGGGCCCTACTGATAGTACATCATTTCTATTAATCATATAGGGTCAAATTTGTTCACAAATGCATCAGAGTAAGTCTGGTGTAACTCCACTGAAATCAGTGGAGTTGCTCTGGATTTACACAGGTCCAAATGAGAACAGAATTTTTAAATGCAGCATTAGCAGGAAGAGAAGGAAAGAAGATTAAAGAACTGAACTACAGATTTCAGTAAAGTTGACCTCAGGAAGGTGCCATCTAATGAAGACTGTGGCTCTGAATCTGCCATCAATATATGCTAATCTGATAGGACACTAGAATGTCAAATGAGCTACAATGAGAAAACACAAAGAAAAACATAAAAGGGAAAAAAAAGTTCATGTGATATTTCTTATCTCACTGATGGAACATTTTAAAGAGAGTCTGAAATGCTCAAGTCTATTAAAATGGAAGGGGGACTCTCAAATTGAAACATGCAGTGAGTTTTCTGGGTATTAAAATGTTCATATTCTGACATAAAGGAAATGGATCAGGAATGGACTTCTTCCAGAGTCAATAGTGATGATGTGAGGGAAGAAAATTAAATTGAAGGAGACAGACAGGATATACTTTTTTCACTGCAGCAGGCATCAAAGTGTCTTCAACTGTCTGCCTAAATATTTGTTAGAACAATACAGAATATTAGCAAAGACGACATACTGATCTACTACTGCCAATCCCAAGTGTTCATAAATCACCCATCAAGAACTAAAAGAATCATGTAATTGGTTTAAAAACCATGAGATTTAAAAAAAAAAAATTTGGGGTTCTTTTTATTTGTCTTTTGGTGTTTTGAGCCTTGAAGGATCAGGTTTTCAAACTTTTCTCCACAACCACAAGAGCTAAATTTTTTTTTTAAATAAAAGCTGAGATTCTCATGTAATAACATGAGCCCAGGAGCTGAGTCATATTATTAAAAGCAATGGTTGAAATGACTTTACTCTGGTTACTTCCTGTCCTACATCTGTGTCAAAAGAGTATGAAAACAGGTTGTAGTTTACTATGTAGTATAGAGATCTGAGAGAAGAAGTTTCATAATCCTGAGCTATTGCCATGGAGACTTTCGTAACTTCAGAATGTGACTATTAGCATTTCAGAAGAATTTCCATTTCTTTGATTTTTAACAGTGGATGGAATTCTCCACAAACAAGTATTAACAAATGCCAGGAACTGGTTTGTAATAATAAATGTGCTATGTGATAGCAGCTCATTCACAAACACTGCAGTTTTAGAAGTGATATGATCACAGAAAAAGATTAAGAATTAAAATTATACCAGCCCAAAGTTAAACACTTCCTATGGATTTTAAGGACTCAGGCAACTCTGCAAGATTCCCCATGTGGAATTTCCTTTCAATGCAGCCCTCATGGGATTTCTGGCCATGTGAAGGAATCACTGCCTCTCATATCTGTAGAGATTAGGGAACAGAGAGAATGGAATCTTCACCTGGTATCTGATAAAGTTTGCAAACACATAGATTGACTAAAACATAGCCTTATTTATCATTTCCCCAAAGTCACAGACAGGTCATGGGCAGTAAACAAAAATTCAGGGCCCATGACCTGTCCATGACTTTTACTATATACCCTTGACTAAAACTTGTGGGGGGACTTTAGTGCTGCGGGTGCTTGGGGGGCGTGGGTGCTCGGGAGCAGGGGGGCGGCCCAGGGGGGCTGGGGCAGGTTCCCTACCTAGCTCCTGAACTTCATGTGCTGCCTCTGCCCCACCCCAAGCCCCGGTTCTGCAGCTTCCATTGGTTGAAGCTCCCATTGACTCCCCCAGCAGCTGCTGATGTGACTGGCCCAGGGGCTGCCTGAGCTACTCACGTGGCCCCCGGGCAGACACATCAGCTGCTGCAGAAGTCATGGATGTTCCAGAAAGACACAGAATCTGGGACCTCTGTGACAAACACAGAGAGTTAATGATCAATAATGAAGACGACAAGTCAATGATACAGAGCGATCTGGACAACTTGGAAAGCTGGGCACAAGCTAACAATATGCATTTCATGAAGTCAAGTGTGAAGTTACATAGCTAGTAACAAAGAAGATAGCCCACACTTACAGGAAGGAGGACTCTATTCTAACAAGTAGTGACTCCAAAAAAGGCATGGTGATCTTGGTAGTTAATCAGCTGACCTTAAGCTCACAGCGTGATGCAGGAGTCAAAAGAGCTAATGAAATCCACTGATGTATAAACAGGGGAATATTGAATAGAAGTGGAGAGGTTTTCATCTTTGTATGTGGCACTGTATTTGGTATTTTATTTGTCCTTATCTGTGCAGGGACTGTCCTTTCTTGGATATCTGCATCTAGCTCATTGTGCTTGCTATCATAATTTAAAATATTTGTTTAACAATTTCTTCTGAATAGGCTTCATGAATCACTCATTACCCCAAGTGCATTGACAACTTTTGAATATGCCTCTCCCCTAAATGGAAGAAATTATTTGAAAAGAAAGGTTGAAATCCTACCAAGAAAGATCTTATTAAAGACAATTTGGCTTGCTGATGTTTAAATATTAACCACCACAATAAACAGATATTGTACATCAGAAAACAATAGATTGCATCAGTATTTAAAATGACAAATAATTCCAGTGCTAACCATTCGTGTTAATGCTAATTTAGCATTACAATGTATGCATTCAGATCAGAAACATGTTTTGTTGCAAATGACAGTGTACAAACACTTCAACATGATAACTGAAACCCCTCAAGGCTTTCACTCATTTCTCAGTAAGAAGTTTCTATAATTGTAGGTTCCTATGTTCCTGTAATTTCACCAGTCATTACACCCAAATTTCCTCATTTTTCTTCCCTACAAACTCTTCATTAGAACATTAATCTGTGAAGAATACTTACCAAAAAGAATCTAATATTGCATGGAAATTGTTATACAGACATGACAACAAGACCTTTGTTTGCTAAAAGAGGAATTCAGAGTTCTCAAGGAAAAAAATCACTAAAATTCCCCACTCTCCCTTTTGGCATTTCATAGTACTCATTTTAAGTCAGTTCTATTTAGCTCTGAAAGTAACATATAGTATACATAATTTAAAACAAGTTAATAGTGCATGGCAACTGCCAAGGCCTAAGGGCATGCCAATTGCCTAACAGAGTTAGTTTAAAATCTACAGTAGAGAACTGTTCACAATATAAGATGCAGGTGGTCTTACTAAATATATAAGATAGATGAACACATCTTTTATGTATTTTCTAAAGGTCAATGTTGAGTGACAACAGGCCTTTAGTTTAGGTCTTGTAAACACATCACAAAAAGGTTTAGCAGACCTATTTATTAGAGCTAGCTGGAAAATGGAAATCCTTTCAAGGGGAAAAATTATGTTTTGGGGAAAAAAATCATCTCAAATTTGGACAAAGTCAAAAAACACAAAATATCTTGTGGCAAGTGATTCCTGGGGTTGAGGTGGAGGGTTGGGGTGGGATCTGTATGTAGAAGACCAGAAACAGATATTTTTTTTTAATTCCCTTTTTGCAAAAATCAAAATTTTGCACTGGAAAATTTTATATCAGAAAATCATTCAGATAGAAAATGCCCTAAAAACTTTGCCATCTATCCTTACAGCTAACTTACATCAATTTACTTACATGGCCTCCAATATGTAGAATCTGAACACCTCGTTTTTTTAAAAATAGAAACTATCACTAAGATAAGGCAATAGCAAAATTGGGTTATACAAGTGGTGTAGATTTTGGGGCCTTGTAAGTCACTTTTTAGTTGGAGCAGAAATCAGTGACAGAGTCAGTGTATTTTCCAGTAAACCTGTACCCAAGCCTTGTTTATTTGAACGAAGGTGGTCATAAACCACCTTCTTGCAGTAACCTCAATTAAGTCTCCACTGCTCAGTCACCAAGGAACAGCTATTTTCTATACTTTGTCTTTCCAGGATTCTTATTCTTGACACATTGTTTTGTTTTTCCTCTCTCAACCCGTGGGATTTATCCCTGGATATCCCTTACTGCAAAACTGCACACAAGGTCTCAAAAGGTGGCCTAGCAATACGGTTGCTCCGCAACAAAAGAGAACACACACACACACACACGTTTGACTGTCCATCCAGACAAAGGAGAGCACTTTAATCCATACAATCTCTTTATTGACTGCATGTATGGCTACTGCATGGCATAACTCTTTCTATGGCGAGTTTAATCCTGAAAGCTCATACACTGAGGAGTCAAAACATTCATGACATTAGTAGTACCTTTTTGCCATAACACTGCTTTAGTTAGGCAGGTCCAGCTCCCATTCAATTCAAAGAAAGTTAAATCAAAGTATCTGAAAGGCAGAACCAAGTCCAAGTCCTAAGAAGTTCACAAAAGGCTGGAAACAATTTATTTTTCTACATACAAATCATTGCCTTACTTTTCCCTTTTACATAAACTTGATACTATCTCTGCACCCTCTGTTACTGACAGAACTCTTTTCAGAGGGGTAGCCATGTTAGTCTGTATCAGCAAAAACAACAAGGAGTCCTTGTGGCACCTTAGAGACTAACAAATTTATTTGGGTATAGTGGCCAGGTGATCCCCGGTTGGTTTTGGTCTGATAAATGCATGCATCCCTGGAGGTCAGAACCCTGTTCTTAATATAACCGCCCTAAAGCATTGACTGTGAGGTTTTTGGGATTAGGAGTGAAAACAGATGCAGTTGTGCAACAGAAAATACACTGACTCAAACAGAGCTTTGTTACACAAAAAAGAAACCAATCTACTTTCTTGGCGGATACGTGGACCATCAGAGGAAGCCTTTTCAACCACATACTTTTTGTCCACTTAATAATTCCCCGTGGTTAGCACAACTGATGGATATCATTTTAGGAAATAAATCATACCCAGCAATTAAAAGACAGATAAGGACTATTATCTTTATCTTTGCTTGGTCTCTATGTTTTTTTGGAATAAAGGACAGCACACTTTTCATTATTTAAAGTAGATAATGTTCTGCACAATTGGAAATTATCACTTTGAAGGTAATCAAGATAAATTAAACTACACACAGCTCACAAGACAAAGAAGTATGCCCTATCACTAAGTCATTTGTCTTTGAGCAAGAGAAAGTCAAAGGAACAAACAAAAACTCCCATACCAAGGCAAGATGAGAAAAGATACAAAGTAAATATTCTGAGTACATACTGGTTTCAGAAATTTGCTATCAGAAAAAAGTTGCTTGGTTTATTTTCCTTTCATGTAAATTAAAATAATTTGAATCCAATTACTTACTAATAACCTCCTAGAGTGACCCATATAGTGTATTGATTTGACAAACATGATGTAAGAGGTCACAATGCATTTTGACATCTAGTTAGCTCCTCTTTATTTGCAGAAAAAGTGCTCTCTCATCCACAACGTTTGTCTGGTCTTAACCCACATGGTACAACTGCATATAAATTGAAGCTGCAACCACAAATCTAAGTTGTACTTATGCCTTCATAAAGGTCTTTTCTACAGTTCTGCCCTCAGTCCTGGTCAGAGGTGACTGAAAATGGAGCAGATAATCAGAGAAAATTGACCAAATATATTTTTAAAGTGAAGATTCAGGTTGGTTCCTATTTTACTGAATCAGTTCATCCAGCAATAAGATTCCATTAGCACTGTACTTAAAACTGTGAATTAATTTGGAACTAATTAGTGAATCATGAATAGAAATATTTGTCTTAAAAAAGACATTAGCCATTTCCCACCTGATCAAACCATACATTTCTCTGTTTTGATAAGTAAGCAAATGATATATTTCAAAAACACGTAAAGTCTGTCCAATCAAATCCAAACATACTCTTTTTAATACTCATCTTGAATACCACTATATTTTTTAATGCAAACTTATTATTATGTAGAGCCCAACCACCTTTGGTTGTGGCCAAGATAGCTTGACTTGACTCACAAAGATACAGGACATTGCAAACTGGTTCTGGGGTTTTTTTTTGGTTTTTTGTGTTTTGGGCGCTCTTGTAAAATAGATCCTTACCTATTAAGAGAATACTGGCATATGCACCACATAGAAGTATTTTATTCTTTGTAAGATTAGATACACGGCATGATGATTTTTTTTTGTAACTGAAAATGTTATATTATTGTGGCATGTAAGGTTTCTTATGAAAAAAATTTCCCCTCTCCCATCTGTGTATAATGTATTGTATAGGATAATAAAATCCATATATGTACCTGATTAAGTATTTAATATCTAATTATTGACAAACTCTGGGTCAAAGTAATTAAATAGAGGAGAAAAATTCAGAAGTGTAGTCCTACTATTAGATCCGTTGTTTAAGCAACAGACATCTTGTTATGGCACTTAACAAGTGCAAAGTATTTTACTGATTAATTATCTCAGCCCGTCAGGTAGTTTATTATTCTTTTTTTTCAGATGGAGAAACAGAAACAGAGATCAAATGATTTTTGCAAGGCCACACAGGTAGTCATTGATATACGTAGAATTAATATCCAAGAATTCCTGACTCTTAATCCTGTGCTGATTTCTCTAGATGAGTGTTTTCCAAACCAGAAGATGGTGTAGGATGCAAAGAACTAGCTGGAGAGATGGAGTGAAAAAGGGAGTGCAATTGTTCTTCAAAGCTTGTTTTTCTTGTTTTTCTTTTTTTTAATAAAACCTGTAGACCTTGTGAAGAAAACCATCTGCAACCAAACAGGCACCACATTTTTTCTTTTAATTAGAAAAGGTAGACCAGGTAAGAACAGTGGGAGACTCATGGGGAGGGGTCAGTGCAGTGGGGGGAAATGGTTGAAAACAACTGGTGACAAAATAATTCTCATACTTCTCCTAAAAATAAGAACTTATACACACACAGAAAAATGGGCCAGAATATCTTAATTTGATGTAAATCAGGAGTAGTTCCACTGAATTACACTGGCGCAGGTACAGCCAAGTGAGAAATCTTGATCTATTTATATTAAAAATGTACATTCCCTAAAGATATATCCTTCCCCATGGCATCATTCCCATGACTGTGTCAGAGATATCTAACCTGTGTCTAACTGCGTCTTTAGGAAGCCCCTTAAAGAATGTTCTGGAGGAGCCACTGACTGAAAGGGTGTAGCAGCATAGCTCCTGAGGATAACCCAGGTAATGTAGAGAAGGGTTAGGGACCAAAACAGAGGCACTGGGCTTTTGCTGATACTCCAGGAGGTGCTGGATTTCCGCCTAATCCTGGGATATCCACAAGTTCAGAGAGCCAACCCCCCTACCTTCTCTGGTGGGAGGTAAATCTTGTGAGGTTAACAGCAGAGTTCTCAGTGATGTTTGTTCTTTGTCCCTGGTTTTCCATTGGGATGGAGTGGGATGACATGGCCTTTAGTCGCCTAACAGGATTCTGGCATATTCTCATTTCAGTGAAAAGTAGAATTACTGTCTGTTTCCAGGAAATTCCAGAGCTGGGAAGTTACTTTACAGAGCAAGGGCTCTGTGACCTAGCTTAAGAATTCATAGTTATATAGCAGTTTACTGACATTTTTGATTGATATCAAGTTTAGGACATTTCTTACTTAGATTCAGAGGCTGTTTTGGAAGAAATATACTGGGCCTACTCATATAAACCTTACCAGAGCTTAAAATCTATTGATGTCAGTGGGAGTTTTGAATGTAGAGATTTGGGCCTCCACAGCTTACAGCTGGTTGAAGGTAGAAGAAACTGGCCCATTTTTGTTTTGGGATAAAATGAGATCCTCTATCAATGCTTGTTTATGTGGACACAGAAAAAAAATTAGATGCACACAGCCATAGTACAGTTAAATGCAGAGGCTGAAACTGTATTAAAACCCTTAACCAATGGGAACCATACCCTTCAACTACCCTGTAGGGCTGTTAGAGTGTGGATTTCATCTGGGCATCAATGGCCCTGCATTCCACAAATGTGAGGGTAGCTATATGGGCACTGTCCCTGCTATGCCCTCACACCTGCATAAGGACCCTACCTGGAAGCCAGAGACCAAACTTGTTGCTTCCTAAGGTAGAAGAGATGAAATGATGGGAGCTTGAAACAGATGACTTGGAGGCTCATGCCTAAAGAGACAATTGAGTTACAATGACCTTCTATTGGACCATTTTTAATACACCAACCACAACAATACTGCAATAAGGGTAATTTAAATCCCCAAACAATACTCTGGATATTAGATGGAACATGGAAAACAACCACTCATCCTGTTGTCATATGGGAAAAAAACAGCAACAAAGAGAAGCAGCCCGCAACCTTGGCAGGAGAGAGCCAGTCATTTGGCCCATTATGCTCCCTCCCCCACTTTGGTCCAATGGCAGCAGGAGTGGACAGGGCAGAATCCAGCACTGGATGCCATGTGAGATAGCACAAGGAATTGCCATCGCTATAGGAGTCACATCTCCATAGAATCATCTACACGTTAGAACGTATCTGTCTTTCAAACACAGTCCCTTTGCTCAATACATCCTGTTTTAAGAATCTTACCTTTGTACATATCCCAAAAACGTATATAACTTTTTTTTGGAGAGAACCCAGCTTCTAAACAATAGTATTCAGCACCTGCTGTGTATACAGATTTGTATTTCCATTAACTAATTAAATATCTTATGCTTTCAGAGACGACCAAATACCACCCCCATTTTACAGATGGGGAAGTGCACAGAGTGTATAAGTGACCTGTCTAAAACCACACAGTCATTCAGTAGTAAAGCTAGGATTTTAACTCTGATGCTTCTGACTCCCAGTTCTATGCTTAATTCACTGGAACATGCTCTGCCATTCAAATTACATTCACGTGTCCCAGGGCCGATGAGCGAGAGGGGGGAAGCTGGTACAAATTACCGGGGCCTGGTGGTCCGGAAGGGGACCCAGGGCCCAGCTTCGTCAGCCCTGTTTAGCCGGTCCGCCCTTCCTGTGGGGCTCAAAAAATTTTTTTCACCGGGACCCAAACCTGCTCTCGGTGGCCCTGTGTGTCCCTTACATACTCCACACATCTATTTTCAGCTGCATCATATAATATATTAGCAGAGGCTGTTGCCTTAGGTTATACAATAAGATGCACATGGAAAAGTCATTCCAAAATTTTAAGCTTAGATATTTATAGATTTTCTGCCTCAGGTAATAAATAGATTTGTGCTATTAAAATAAAAGCTGCAATCCAAATGACCAGGCTCATTTATTAGGCTACAAAGGAACAATCCTGAATTCTAATTCAGTTGATTTACAGTTTTTTTTTAATCTGCATGATAATGACAGATTACTTCTGATGAACAGAGGGGTTTTCACTCTTCTTTTCCCTGTATTTCCCATTTTTAGACTTGATTATTTCTAACCTCCTTGCCCTGTTTTCACTTAACATATTAATTTGTTAATTAGAGGCTGACTCAACATGAGAACTAAAATGTATGAAGTGCTACAATATCAGACCTCTAGACTTCCTCAATAGCAAAAAAGGAGATGTGAATCTTTCTTTTTTCATGGCAAAATATGCCCCATAAATTGTCACATCTCAGCAAAGTGAGACTGCAATTATTACTTTCTTGTCATTTGTACTGTTGGATAATTAAGGGGGCTCAAAAGGCAGGGGTTTGAAAGTGGCATATAATTCGACTGCTGCAAATTGTCACATCCAAGTTCTTATTTTAGGATCAGTTTTGAAATGCATTGGATGGATTTTCATGCATTTACGCATACACACACGGAAGGTAACAGCAACTTCTCCAGTGTGGCTTAAAGAACATGAAATTGGCATCCATCAGCATAGTTTACTTGCTGTTGTGTGAGAAACTTTCTGATATATGAGATGAATATATGCTAATTGCAGAGAATTGAAGAGTCTGGAAAAAAGAAAGAAGCTATCTATCTTTTAAACAAAATCAGGCCAACTTTTTAATACAGATAAATTAAAAGGATTTTGAAAACTATGGAGACTACAGTTAAACCTGTCTCAGGAGAGTTGTAAATTACAAAATCTGAATTTACAAAGCAGATAACATATACACTGACTTTGGGAAAAATATGACTAGAGCTAACATGCCCCATAAAATACAATTTTGAATACATGAATCAAAGTTAACATTGAAATGATAAAGATGTTTGTACTGTTCCTTTTAAGGACAATTTGAACGAAAACGGGAGGGACAAATTCTACTGTAAGATATGCCAGTGTAAATCTAGAATAACTTCAAGAATTTGAGGAATTATTTAAAAAAGAGAGAGTTCAAAAGATATAGCTTGGCTATAAATGTTTACAGTCTTTAAACACCAAGGAAGAAGAGGAAATAGTTAGCAAATGTAACTAGAAGTAATGGGATGAAACTAAGAAAGGGAAAAATTATACTGAATATCACGTGTAACTTCCTGAGAGTGAGATCCTTTAGCCTACGCAATAATCTCCCAAGAAAAGTGGCAGAAGTCCCATCAACTAGCACATTTAAAAATCAGACTGGACACAACAAACAGAACAATACTGCATTGTCAAGGAGTTAAGAGGCTGGCAGGGCTTTTAAAGGTATTTACAATATGGGCTAATGGAATATGAAAGTGGAAACAATGCAGGAAAAATGAAATGTGATCATTTCCAACTGAAAATTTTGACTAAATTGATATATTCATGTATAACATTTTGATTTAATCAACTCAGCATTTTCTGATGAAAAATTGTTCTTTTGGAAAGTTCTACTTATTATCTAATTAGACCTCATTCAGAGATAAAAGGAGCCAATTTTCTATCATACGAAGGTGGCAACAGCGTAGTTTGCAGATGTGCATTTAAAATGAAAAATGCTAACAATACACTTGCCCTGACACTTAAAATATCTGAAGGGAAACAGATATTTGTTAAGCAAATTATTTAACTAAGAAACCAAACATATTCAATTTTAACCTCTCATTTCTAACTACATACACAAGCTGTAAGTTACAAAATGAATAGTAATATTCTGTGGTAAAATGTAGTACCATATCTCTGACTAGAACAATCCAAATTCAATTACTTGTTCTTTATTTAGACTGTGGTAGCTTTACAAAGGTAATGAGCATCACTTCAAGTTTTAGGAGCTAAATTATTTTCTTTTCTTATATCTGTTTCTGAACTGTCATATACAGTGGGCTTTTCTCATTTGCCTTTATCTGTTCTGAAATTAATGAAGAGTTAGAGGCAAATAATGAATTGTCATATATACCTTATCCTGTCTGACCTTAAGAGAAGCATATCTTATAACAGAAAACACCAAAGGGAATATAACACAATGATTTTCCTAAAACAATACACAACAATCAGAAGCAGTTCTGAGACACCACTCCAATATTTAGGTGTATTTTTTAAAAAGCAATCCCTATCTCCATTGCCTCTGATCACCTTACAAGAAAACAGACACATGTAGTCTGTTGTAAGCTGGTTCTCTGCAGCTTCACCAATGGCAGAGAAGAATGTTTGGCATTTAGTATTAGGTGTTGCAGCTCACTGATGTTTTGGGAAAGAGAAGACAGCGGGAGATTGTCTTGTATTTAGACTTGAAGACAGATTTGTGATCATTCTGATCTCTTGAAGAAGTTTCATAGCTAAAGGTCAATCACAGAAGAGCTCTGTCTTCATGTCAACTCTTACAAAACTTACCTTTGTTGTGGACAACTCAACTGTCCCTGGTTATAAAGAAAGAAGTGGTCTTTCAGGTAGTTTGGACTCACTTGATTCAGACATGTGAAGATTAGTACCATGCCCTTGCGAACTCAAATTTGTATTAATTTGGGATTGGGGCAAGGGGGAGAGATGCCTCCAGCCTCTGGTGCTGCTTAGTAAATGGGCTGTTGCATTCTGGAGCAAACAGGCACATTTTCAGTTGTTACGTTTTCTTTCCCAATATACAGTGTCACAGTCAGATCAGAGTAACTCAAGTGAGGAATGAATGCTCCTACAGTGTTATTGAGGATTTTAACAATGTATCATTTGTCAAGTGTGGCATGAGGTGATAAATTTAATTTTCCTCACTAGTGAGAGTGGCCAAAATCCCCTGATATATCTTTTGAAAATGATCCTGGAGCAATATTCTATCCTTCTAGCCACAAAAACATGTTGGCTGACAACAGAAAGAAAAATCTCCTGTCAGATATCTGAGACTTATTCTGCATAGATTAAACAAGAAGGGCTCCAAGAAAAGTTGAGGGAAAGAGAAAGTCAGTCAGAAAGAGACAGGGAAAGAGATTTAAAAAGACTCAGATTTTTAATAATATATAGAGAAAGAACAGAGCTCCTGTTCTAAGGAAAAGAATAGAATTACAGAGGTGAAATCCTGCCACATTAAAGTTGATGTGAATTTTGCCATTGGAATCAGAATTGCACCCCAGAAGTTTCCATTTCTGCAAGAACAGACAACACATTTATCTATGGTGATTTCAGGTAAAATTATCTTAAAGATACATTATAAAAGCTATACAGACTTCATTTTACTGAAAAGTTGTTATTCAAATTTAGCTACACCAAGCAGGTTTAAAAAACAACACACAGTCAACTTGTGGAACTCTTTGCCAGAAGATGTTGTGAAGGCCAAGACTATAACAGGGTTCAAAAAAGAACTAGATAAATTCATGGAGGATAAGTCCATCAATGGCTATTAGCCAGGATGGGCAGGGATTGTGTCCCTAGCCTCTGTTTGCCAGAAGCTGGTAATGAGTGACAGGGAATAGATCACTTGATGACCTGTTCATTCCCTTTGGGGCACCTGGCATTGGCCACTGTCAGAAAATAGGATATTGGGCTAGACAGACCTTTAGTCTGACTCAGTATGGCCGTTCTTATGTTCTTAATGTTTTCAATCTTATTGTCTTTAATTTTACCATTAATCTCAGGTCTTGTATGTTAGAATCAAATTTTACATGTACTACTGAAATACCTCAGATTCATTTTTTAACATTATTTCAAATAAACACCAAACTTAAACTTATAAGAAAATCTACAGATTCTGTGCTGTCACATTTTTGGCTATAGTTTGTTGTGTAACAACTCACGGGTAATTGTTTGTGTGGGATGACAGTACAAGTGTCTTTTCCTCAATGCAGAACATATGGCTTCTTAAACTACAGATTCATACAGAAAACTAGATACTCACTTGCCTATTAAGAGTCCTGAATCAGTACATCATGTTCTAAAAATTTTCTGTGTGCGATTTCAAATTACTTCATGATTTTTAAGCAGAACACCCAATTATAAAGTCAGAACCAATTAGAAGTTCTGCCTAAATACCAGTGGGATGACAAAGTCATGCATGAAATAATTTTAAATTTACAGTTCTGCATAAATCTGAAGCATATAGGTTTGTCAGAAATATGTTTGTCCATGTAAACTCAGCAACAATTTGTAACTTAAGTTCTGGAATTGAAGACCTCAATCTTTCAGACATGAGCTTGTTCACTTATCAACAACAAATCTCTGAGGATAATAGCAACTTACTATTTCTGTAACATTTCAAGCTTCCTTCAAGCAATAGCCCACTGTAAATATTGAAATGTAGTTGCTTTTTATGACTTTCGTCTCTCTCCCTTGCCAAATCTCAGGGAATTAAATAGCGTTCCTTCCCTCATTCTCCTACATACACCTAAAGAGGATACTTGGCTTTCATTAGGTTATGGTCCAAAATCTCAACTGTATTCCTAAATCCTTACTTAATAGTAAGAAAATTCTCAGGATTCCGTTACAATGACCGCACCGGCACCACACCTATAAGTGGGGCTGGGAGGGAGCAATTTGTCTGTGTGGCTGAATGAAGGAAACAGTGTTTTATGGCTGGGGCAGAGAGAGGTCAAACTGCTGCAAAAGGGGACAAGGAGTGACTCTGACTCATCTCATGGAATATGAATGGGTAGAAGAGTTTAAAAGGGGCAGCCCATGTGGTGAAAGCCCTTTTCACATGGAGCCGGCTGAGGCAGCACCCACCTTCCCTTCTCTTTAGGTGGTGAAATACTAAGTTTGGTTTAGACCTGCTGTGGGCATTGCACTAGCCCATTTTTAGGGGGACTAGGACGAAATTTCCCCCTACCACCAGATTGGCCTAGGTCAGGGGTGGCCAACCTGAGCCTGAGAAGGAGCCAGAATTTACCAATGTTCATTTCCAAAGAGTCACAGTAACACGTGACCAGCCCCTCCATCAGCACCCCCCTCTGCTCCCAGAGCCTCCCAGACCTACTGATCAGTGCCTCCTCCTCCCTCCCTGCACCTCCCAATTAGCTGTTTTGTGGCGTGCAGGAGGCTCTAGTGGGGGAGGAGTGAGGGCATGACAGGCTCAGGGGAAGGGGTTAAGTGGGGGCAGGGCCTGCAGCTGAGCCAGGGGTTGAGCAGTGAGTACCCCCCAGCACATTGGAAAGTTGTCGCCTGTAGTTCCAGCCGTATATTAACATCTGAAGAGCCGCATGTGGCTCCGAAGCCACAGGTTGGCCACCCCTGGCCAAGGTGAAGTTGAGGTTTTTTCACCTTCCCCACAGCAGGTTCGGGAAAGGCTTTGTTGACATGTGGCATGAAGGGAGTTAGGCTATATCTGATTATAAGTGTGGGGCAGATGTTGAGTGCAGGTACCCCATAGGACAGTTATACAGTGACCAGACAAATGACCTAGTAAAGGACTTAAGAAGGAGGTGTTGGTTAAAGGAACGGAATGAGGTGTGCATTTGGGGCTTTGGGCTCTTATGCTTGGCACAGTAGGGAGACAACCTTCCTTTCTTATAGCCCACCTTAACCCTCCTATGAGGAAGGGCCCAGCAATGGATTGGCTGGGTGACCTGGATGTAAAAAGAGAGGGGCTGGTGGAAGCCCCCTGGGAAGTTACTGAATGAACATGGGGTTACCTGCATTGTACACTTTAATCTGCTGGGTTGTCCTACACAGCTCATAATAAAAGTTGCAGACTGATTAAAACCATATCAAATGTCTCCTGTCCTTTCAATATAGCAGGAAAATGGCTCATTCATTTTGGGCCTCATTTTTCACTACCTGGCACTTTGTATAATAATTTACACTTGCACAAAAAGAGTACAAAGAGGGTGTAAAATGCTACCAAAATCATATCATGTTGTACCCACTCTGTACTGGTGTAAATGACTACACAAAATGCAAGAGAGTGGAATGTCAGTCAGTCTCTTTAATGTCTTGCAATTAGAACTAGAGGTTACTTGTTCAACTTCTTAGTTATTATTGGATCAATAACATAATGGCTAAAATTAAATGCCGCAACTTTTCAAAAACATTTGCAAAATTAACAAATTTAGCCAAGAGTATTGCATGCTATAACTAGGCTTGGAAGGATTCGATTTTTTTGGTAACTACTGGTAAAAGTTGATTTCCCTGAGTACGCACAAACTGATGGAACAATATTTCCATTTATCATCAAAATTTACAGATAGGCAAAATAAAACTCTAAAGTAGCATTTTTTATTATGTAAGAATAGTTATTTTGTCTGTTTTGAGACTAAATGTAATTTCTGATGTCATTGTCTCACCCCTACCCCCATAATTTCCAGCGACTGTAAAACTTCAAATAGATAAAAATAGAAAATGCTTAAAAACAGACATTCAATATTACCTGTCAAAATTACAAACAAAAAGCAAATCAAATTGTGCCCAACGTAGTTATAACTGGACACAATATTACTTCAAACTATGAGACAACAGCTTCCTCTGTAATTGATTTGTCTGCTACAAGTTCTTTTCAATCTATTTTGTTAGAATATGTGAATCTTTGTGTGATTTAATGCAATTCAATATATTAACCCCTGCTTTTAAATGATCTTCTCATCTATTTTCCTGTAATGATTGAATAAATTAAAATATAACCATCACCCAAAAAAAAAGCATATCTACTTAGAATTAAGAAAAATGAAAAACAGTGCATTTTAAATAATCAGATTAATTCCCTGAGATTGTGGAAGTATCCAGAGCACAATAAATGGAGCTATCAGACTTCAGAAGAACAGTACACTTAAGTAACTTGAGTAATCAAAACCATAAGCATCTGCCCTGCCACTTGAACTTTATTTGGATATACTGTAGGATAGTTTTCTTTATTAAAGGATTTTGGTTGTATCATCTTCCTCTAAAACCTGTTATGTCCTGATCCTGATCCTGCAATGAGTTCTGTGAGTGTACAGGTGTCCATCAATGCTGAATACAATGCAGCCTCAAGGCCTCAGTCTGTAAAATACACAGACTTCTTATCCCATAAAAGTAGCAGATGACATAGGAGAGACCCCCTCCCCATTTCCTCTTACTACGTCTTTATTTAGATTTTATTTCTCACAAAGATTTAGGCAGAGAGGGTGCCAGATCTCATTCCATTTTTAAAATAAACTGTTGTAAAGATAGATTAGGCATTAAACTGAAATGTTTTGAAGTTTTCTACAAAACAGTTTTCCAGTGTTTCTACACATATGTAGCCAAATTCAGACCTGCTGGAAGTGGGTACAAATACTTGCAAGTCAGTGGAGCCATATCGAGTTATGCTATAGGCCAAATCCTGCTCCACTTTTTCATGTGTGCAGTGCTGTTGAACACAGTGCTGAATTTGGCCCATATTAGTCAAAGGATTCAAACTATATTTATAGTTGTACTAACACACATCACCAAAATATGACAGAAATAAAGGCAATTTAATTTTAATCTACTAATTTGTACTTAACTATTTCAATATTTATGCAAAATCTATTTTTTAACTGCTAGACCATGGAAGAATTATGAATAAAATTAGAGTAATTTATTCAAGTACAAAAACAAAATGGCATTGATCAGAAATTCAAAGCTGTATATTAAACTTTTGAAAGATACTCAACACAATAAAAGCACATTTAATTCACATCTTACCACTTCATAATCTTCACTGCCATAAAGATACATATCTGCACCTTCAGGATCTTACATGTCCATAAAGTCCTAAAGCAAGAGCGAAGCGTATCTTTAGTGTCTCAGTGATACAGCTTCTACAGCTGGAATAGAGTTCCAGTACTTGTTTCCCACGCTCAAAATGCTCTTTAAGTATTGTTCTCAGAGTCAAAAACAAAACCTCTTGCTGTAAGCAGTTAAGGAAATGGTCTGGCAAGCTACACCAGTAAAAAAATCGCACAAAGAAAAGCAGCAGCAGCAGCGGCAGCAGCTAGGATGTGTTATGTTAAGCCATTACTACAAGCAGAGCAATGCAGGGGCTGAGCTGTGGTATTCATTTAGGGTTCTGTTCTTAATCACATGTTGCTGGCCTTGTATTGATTGGTTGTAAAAGGAGCCAGTGTAGTGAAAAGTAACTAGAACTCTAGTGACCTATTGTGATGAGACAGAGAGCTCAGTGATATCAATGAAGTACCATTTCTATTTCTTTTATTATGAAAAGACACTTAATTGGTTTGTTTGCAATAAGCATATATAGACTCTTGGAGTAAATACTGGACTCCGATGAAACACTCAAAATATTATTGAGAAAAAACAATTTAACTTCAAGGAATCAAGAAGAGCAGACACTTTTCAATTTTCAAACTAACTGAGCTTGCCAAAATTCAGCCCTTTGTTGACTTCAGGGGACCTACACCAATGTATATGAAAGCCAAATTCACCCCCCAGCACCATTTCTTCCTTACTAGGGTGGTTTCTATTACTTACATTCAAAGTTCATGAATCAAATGTAGGTTGATTCTACAGCGGTCTGCTAGTGAAATACAAACAGTGTGACTTCTCTTTATCAAAGTGCCATCACATTATAACAGAAAATCACACCTACTACCTCAACATCAAGGGAAAGTGCCCAATCTACAGCACTGGGATTTGCACTTGTGGCATATGGAACCCTCTGGTGTCAAGTCACAGAACCCCTACCAAAGCAGCATCTGTTAGAGTTGCACAAATGTCACCTACTGATGTCAACGGCTGATGTCTGAGTACATATAAAGGAGTGCAACCCTTATCCACACAAAGCAAAGAGCACTAGGAACCTCATGCTCTCCGTTTGACAGATCTTAGCCCCCTGTTTAGATTAGTTTCCTTTATCTGTCCATCCCACTAATGGGAATGCAGAGAAGCCCTTGAAGTAGACTTATGTAGTGAATGGATAACCACTGAAAGAGGAAATACTTGTTTAAGGACATATCAAGTATTAGTTCATACAAATAAATGTTTGGCCTTATCTCTTTTATTTGGTGGGTTTATCAACTTTCATATCCTCTTAGTTCTGAAAGGGAAAAGGCTGTTCTTTTCCAGGGATGTTTCAAATGATGTGGCTCAGGTAGGCCACAGCTTGTAAATATTTTCTGAAAATCCTCGCCGTAGCAGCTGTATTTTATTTAATTCCACTTTTGTAGATATATACGTCACATTTACTAATACATTTTTTCTTACATTACTTGGCAGGACAGTCTGTTCTCTGATGTGCCTGCACTCTCTCCAGACTAAGACAAGACTAGTTCTACATCATATAGCCATGGTGGACCAAATGTCAGTATCCTAGAAGCCATACGTCTACCCAGTTTATAATTTAGCGTTTTTTGATTGAGCCTGGTTACTGGAGCAGAGGACTGTTTTTTTTTAAATAAAAGTGTGAATCCTAATTAATTATTGTATATGTCTAGCAAGTCCTATAAAGGATTTTATAAAGAAAACAAAGCAACCTGAATCTCTAGGCAGTTGACTAATACAGTATCTGATGCACCAATTCAGTGATATTCTCTTGTAATCTGAAATCAATAGTTTGCCCATTCCACTTTTATTTTGATATGAAATCAATACAACCTAAAACAGCTCAGCTGCTTCTCTCTCCTTGCCCTTCTTTCTTTTGGAGATATCATTCTACACAACCTAATGAAGAGAGACAAGGTCATATGAACTAAAATGGTCTACTGATTGGCAGGGTCAATGACACTGTGACTAGATACATAGTGTGACTGTGATGCTGCAGCATATTTAAGGCACAAAGAACCCATATTGAAACCTCTGAACACATGCATGAAAAATATTGTTCAGGTAGTACTGTATATATTTTATGCCTGAAAAGATGAACTTTTCTTTGATCTCTTCATGGCTAAACTGGGAACACTGCCAATAAAGGTTTTCTGACACTTCCCATTATAAAACCCTATTTTCAGTTGCTTATAACTATCAAATTTTAACCATTTGGGTTGAAATTTTCCATGTTGGGTGTCTGCCTTGAGCGGATTTGTTTGTTTGAAAATTTTAGACAAAACGGTTCCCCTATCTTGTTTTCATGAATGGTGAAGATATATCGTTTAAAAAAATTCTGTTTTAAAAAAACTGTTTGTTAATTGTGTATTAAAAAAAATTGTGGTGAGAAAAGGTCTAGCACTCCCATGCTGTGGAGCAGGGGCTTAAAGTTTCACAGGAGAAAACCTTTTCAAATTTGTCTAAGTTATAAGCCTTATTTTTTGTGAGACGGCGGCAAAGAAAAATCATAGCTTATGTAAGTCATACACAAAAGGAGTGCTCTGATTTTACATTGATAACTGAAGTTTTTCCAGTGGTTGAACTTTCTGGATAGTACCCCACTGTGCTCCTCAGAGGTGATGATTTCTAGACATTCTCTACACTTGCTTGCTGGGTTTGTTGTGGAATAAAGACAATCTAGCCAGACTTTTCTTGTGATGGCTACTCCCAGCAGCTCTGGATTGGGGTGGGGCAGGGTAACAGAACTAAAGATCAGGGAACCTGTCTCTCTTCTGTTCTCAGAGACCTCCCTGCTAAAGCCCAGGCAGCCTGGAAGAGAACGCCATCTCATTTGAAAGCAGAGAAGATCAAAACCAGATTGGAGAGAAGGAAAGGGACAAGGAGTCTGATGAAACTGGGACCAAAGATGTATGAGAAAGTAAAGAAACTGGGATTGGCAGCCTGATCGGGCAAGGAAATCTGGTGAGGGTGGGTACTGGTGAGGGAAACATTGGTGGGAGACTAGAAGCCCACTTTGTTGAGGGGGTGGAGGGAAGAAAGAAAAATTAGATTAGATAAGGAACTGGGGGGAAGAGGAGAAGACAAAGACTGCCTGGACAAGGAGATTGGAGGTACCAATGTGGGGAGTCTGGGAATAAGGCAAAGGAGATAGCTCTGATGTGACAGTCAGCAGCAACCCCCGAACAGCGTGGAAAACAATAGCTGCATTCTTGATGGCCTGCAAATTCTTCTCAATTAAACCAGAGCGATTAATATAAAACCAGGATTTTTTTTTAATGCGAGCACAGGCCCCCCCCTACTTCAGCATTTATAGCATTTAGCACACGCCTATTTTGCAGTGTTACTTCTGCTATGTCATCGATTTCTCATTGTAACTTTTGGAAAGCATTTAAGGAGGCATTAGCTGCTTTTTCAAGTTCTGCAGAAATGTTTACCACTGTCCTTTTTAGCTCCGCTACTCCCAGTCCAGGAATAAGTTTACGTATAAAGGAATGAAATCCCGTTCGCCTGATTACTAGGGGTTTTTTGGCACATTTAACCCGAGCCCCTTTCAAGAGTGTGAAGAGCTTGTGAGAATAAGTTCCCAGGTTGAGGATTTGGCGTGAGTCCAGTGTGGTGTTTACTTGAATGTTTGGTAATACTTTGGCCACACCACACTGGCCATGTCAACCCGGCGGGAGAGCTTTATAAGCATTATGGCCACAAATAAAATACAGACCAGGGCTCTGTAAATAAAGGGTGAGGGAGCTTCTTGCTACTTGGTGGCGCCAATTTACCCTAACATCTCGATGTTTGGAGTTGTCAAATACCCGGCCCCGGCACCACCAATGGGATCCATTTAAATGTCCCATGGCGTGGGTGTTGTTTAAAATATCCCCATAGTATGTAACAGCAAACAAGTGTGATGTAAAGCTTACTAGCGAAATTTTTACAAGGGATGAGTGAGGTGTTAAAATGCCAGAGGAGACGTCCATATAATATGCATGGGTTTTATTTATGGGACTCAAGGGAAGGAGTGAAGGAAACCACTTTCCTTGATAACGTTCGCCTGTTAATTTTGCAATATAGGCCTTCTGAAACTGGCAGGGAGGTCTCTGGGTGTTTACACCAATTTTTAAGGGGTAAAAGGTTTTAATTTTTAATACTAAACCTAAGGGTTTGATTGCAGGCTTCTAAGGGGATGTAACTTAGTTTTTTCTCGGTCCCGTCAACAGCCTTAAAACATAGGGCCAGCTTATATTTAAACCCAAGGATATCGAAGAGAGGGACCCCTTGGGCTTTCCAATTATGATGCTAAACTTTAGACGTTTTTAGATAGTTATTGGACTGGTATTCTCCTTTCCACCACCACTCAGCTTTCCACACCACTTGTAGGGAGAGAGTTTTAGAGAGATTTAAAGGTACAGCCCACAGTCCTATTCCTTCCTCAGAACGAGTTCGGTGACACAACCAACAGTCAGACAAGTGTCCCAACGTGGCCAGTCGCTGAAGAGGTTTAGCCGCTGGGTGCGGGTTAGCTTGTACAAGGGGCAGGCTCAGAAATAATAGCCGCCACAGCACCATCTGAGAACCCATAGTCACAAAGTTTTAGGATTTTGTTCGTCGGAACAAAAGCTTTAGTCCCTTGAGAGGTTCAGTTTTCCAGGTATCGCAACTGCAGAACCATTGAAAGCTCTATAAGACTGTATTACAGGAAGAAATAAAGGAAACTTCTATATGAGAGAACAAGAAAATGAACTTTAAGACTAATACATATATATTTTTTAATATGAACAAATTCCCATACACTTGACATTAAAATATACCTAGTAACAGGCTTCTGGCATTGCCGTACAAGTCTATACTAATGAATAAGGTTAGAAACTGAATGAAAAAAATAAACTTGATTCAAAATTATACTTTAAATATATTTCTTTGTTACTAACTCCATATCAACTGAGACTACGTCTACCCTACAAACTAGGGTTGTGATTCCCAGCTTGCTAAAAATAGTGTAGCCACGGTAGCACAGGCAGCAGCAGCAGCATGGGCAAGCTGCCCTGAGTATGTTCTGTTCCCTTTAGTGGCATCAAGGCCACTTAGAGATTAATGCGTCTGCTACAGCCTTTGCTAACGGGCATGTGGCTTTTAGCTCATATCCTAAGCTCCAGAGGTCCCAGCTCAATCCTGCCCACCAATAACCAGGATCTTTTGGCAGGGCCGGCTCTAGCCATTTCACCACCCCAAGCACAGCGGCATGCCGTGGAGGGCGCTCTGCTGCTCGCCGGTCCCGCGGCTCCGGTGGAGCTCCTGCAGGCATCCCTGCGGAGGGTCTGCTGGTCCCACGGCTCCGGTGGACCTCCCGCAGGCATGCCTGCGGATGCTCTACCGGAACCGCGGGACCAGCGGACCCTCCGCAGGGACACCTGAGGGAGGTCCACCGGAGCCACCTGCCACCCACCTGGCAGCCAGCAGAGCGCCCCCCGCGGCATGCCGCCCCAAGCACGTGCTTGGCGCGCTGGGGCCTGGAGCCGGCCCTCTCTTTTGGTATTGCATGTACCCATGGCATTCAGGTGGATCTGTATTTGGGGTGGCTAATCCATGCCACCACTGCCAATTCCCGTGCTTCCACAGCTATGCCACTATTTTTAGCATGCTAGCTTATAAGAGCTAGAGTGAGTATCTTTGCAAGTTGGGAATCGTAGGCTGAGTGTGACATGATGTAACTTTGCTACAGCAGTTTCTATAGGAAAATGCAGGTCCTAGAATTGTGTTTCACTTGTCATCTGTTGCTCCACTACAACATTTCCCCCCTTTTTGTTCTTTTCTGCATTATTTTTCTGTCATTCAAGACAGCCTGCCTTGCACCCCTCAGCAACACAGCATGTTAAGTGCTGCAGATCGGAGTTCAACTGCAGCCATTAAATTGTACATAATTTGCCCCCTATTGTAGCTGTCCTCGCTAGTGAACATGGTGCAAATCATTCTCACTTATAGCCTCCTTTCCCCTTCACCATAGTTGTGGATGCAGAGCTGTTTCAGAAAAAATGGAACTAGGCAGTGCCTTTAAGACACAATTCCATACCATGGCATGCAGAGAGCATTACCCCCAAAGGGGCTCACAGAGGTATTCTGCACTGATTTCAAGCACTCTTTGTGCTCCATTAGCACTGAGATATCTGGCTTTATGTACAAAGGCCATCATCTGCATACAAGTCCACACACAATTTGGCCAGTTTGTAAATTTATTTTAGGAATGGTATATGCCTCGAAGATGGCTGCTGAGATTGATGAGAATTATTGTAATTTGAAATGTATTAGATATAAAATTCTTGGACTGAACACATTTTTAAATGACAAAGAAGATTCATAGATTCATAGACTCTAGGACTGGAAGGGACCTCGAGAGGTCATCAAGTCCAGTCCCCTGCCCTCATGGCAGGACCAAATACTGTCTAGACCATCCCTGATAGACATTTATCTAACCTACTCTTAAATATCTCCAGAGATGGAGATTCCACAACCTCCCTAGGCAATTTATTCCAGTGTTTAACTACCCTGACAGTTAGGAACTTTTTCCTAATGTCCAACCTAAATCTCCCTTGCTGCAGTTTAAGCCCATTGCTTCTTGTTCTATCATTAGAGGCTAAGGTGAACAAGTTTTCTCCCTCCTCCTGATGACACCCTTTTAGATACCTGAAAACTGCTATCATGTCCCCTCTCAGTCTTCTCTTTTCCAAACTAAATAAACCCAATTCTTTCAGCCTTCCTTCATAGGTCATGTTCTCAAGACCTTTAATCATTCTTGTTGCTCTTCTCTGGACCCTCTCCAATTTCTCCACATCTTTCTTGAAATGCGGTGCCCAGAACTGGACACAATACTCCAGTTGAGGCCTAACCAGCGCAGAGTAGAGCGGAAGAATGACTTCTCGTGTCTTGTTTACAACACACCTGTTAATGCATCCCAGAATCACGTTTGCTTTTTTTGCAACAGTATCACACTGTTGACTCATATTTAGCTTGTGGTCCACTATGACCCCTAGATCTCTTTCTGCCATACTCCTTCCTAGACAGTCTCTTCCCATTCTGTATGTGTGAAACTGATTGTTCCTTCCTAAGTGGAGCACTTTGCATTTGTCTTTATTGAACTTCATCCGGTTTACCTCAGACCATTTCTCCAATTTGTCCAGATCATTTTGAATTTTGACCCTGTCCTCCAAAGCAGTTGCAATCCCTCCCAGTTTGGTATCGTCCGCAAACTTAATAAGCGTACTTTCTATGCCAACATCTAAGTCGTTGATGAAGATATTGAACAGAGCCGGTCCCAAAACAGACCCCTGCGGAACCCCACTTGTTATACCTTTCCAGCAGGATTGGGAGCCATTAATAACTACTCTCTGAGTACGGTTATCCAGCCAGTTATGCACCCACCTTATAGTAGCCCCATCTAAATTGTATTTGCCTAGTTTATCGATAAGGATATCATGCGAGACCGTATCAAATGCCTTACTAAAGTCTAGGTATACCACATCCACCGCTTCTCCCTTATCCACAAGACTCGTTATCCTATCAAAGAAAGCTATCAGATTGGTTTGACACGATTTGTTCTTTACAAATCCATGCTGGCTATTCCCTATCACCTTACCACCTTCCAAGTGTTTGCAGATGATTTCTTTAATTACTTGCTCCATTATCTTCCCTGGCACAGAAGTTAAACTAACTGGTCTGTAGTTTCCTGGGTTGTTTTTATTTCCCTTTTTATAGATGGGCACTATATTTGCCCTTTTCCAGTCTTCTGGAATCTCTCCCGTCTCCCATGACTTTCCAAAGATAATAGCTAGAGGCTCAGATACCTCCTCTATTAACTCCTTGAGTATTCTAGGATGCATTTCATCAGGCCCTGGTGACTTGCAGGCATCTAACTTTTGTAAGTGATTTTTAACTTGTTCTTTTTTTATTTTATCTTCTAAACCTACCCCCTTCCCATAAGCATTCATTATGTTAGGCATTCCTTCAAACTTCTCATGAAGACCGAAACTAAGAAGTCAATAAGCATCTCTGCCATTTCCAAGTTTCCTGTCACTGTTTCTCCCTCCTCACTGAGCAGTGGGCCTACCAAAGTAATGAACAGAATTAAATGTAATATATCCCCGTGGAGCTACTGGAATACTACTATTGAAACTTTATTTTTAAACACTGAATCTGCTTATCATGCACAGATTGTTTTTTTGGTTATTATGGTAACCGTTCTCCAACACAATCCAACCTGCCTGGAGTTTTCTATTTCAGGATACTTCAGTGATAACGTTAACTACAGAAGCTTCACAGCTTAAAAATATACATACAGTGGGGACACATGTTATCTTGTAGTGTAGGAGGAGATAACATGATAGTGTTCTTGCAATGTCGTGGGAAGTCACATACTGTAAGTGGCTGCCATTCTCCTCACAGCAAGATGCTAATACATTCAGTCCAAAAGATAACATGTCACAAACAGATTTGACACCTTCTTCAAGGATGTGGGGCCTAAATGCCTGTGTTATTGTTGCCACTTTGCAGCACTTGGACAGCACTAAGGGGCTATACATATGACAGTTTGAGCTGCAGGGGATTATCCCCATATTATTTGTCTGTAAAACTACTCTTGCAACTCTATGTTATACCCCAGCAGCAATGTAGCATACAGGATGTGGTGACAGAAAAAGGATTGAGTCCAGGCTGCTGACACTGCCTCTTGCGACATAGGCAGCTGAGCGTAAATTGGAGTACTCCGAAGGCCTTTCGTCAGGGCCCAAAACACAGGACTTGGAAAAGTGGCACCACCCGCCATTTCTAAGCCAATCAAAACTAACACCTTGAAGATTTGTAGAGACTGACCTTGCAAACATAGGCATCATTTTGTATCCAAGCAAAAGGTTGTATTACAAGTAGCACATGAACTTTTGAACTCAGAAACTGCAATACTAGAACCAATCTTTGCATATGTAACCCACACACCTTCTGGGTGTGGTGTTCTGTCCCATCTAGTGACAGTGAGACCTCTTAGAGAGCAATTAGCTAAGGCTGTAAAGCAGACTCAGTAACAGCCAGTTGGCTTTTAGCTCATGCGGTAGAGGGTCATGCACTAAGCTCCAGAGGGCCCAGATTCGATCCCGCCCGCTGACGACCAGGGTCTGTCGGCCTTACACAAACACCACAAGCTCTTTAAATTAAAAAGTTATCTGGGAAAAAATAGTCTGTGACAGGATAGTGCAATGGTTTGACCCTTTTTGTCATATCACAAGCTGTACTGTATTAGCTTGCAACACAGAGGTTAAATTTACAAGTCTTAGTGAAGTTTAGTCAACTGTTTATAATCACATCCACGCACCCATCCACAAAAGTTCCTCACATTTTGAGACTAATGGATTGTGATGGGGATTCCTAGTTCCCAATGTCCTTGGGTGAACTGCTCCAAATAAATCGTGGGGAGTCCTTGGAAGTACAGCTGGGAACACCAGCCAATGTGAGCAACCAGGATTTCTGTCCTTTGTTTGTTTGTCAAGGAGTGCACTAGATTTGCAGGGAGCCTAGTTTCTTTGCAGACTTCTAGCAAGCTCCATATTTGAGACATTAAACTCAGTGCTGTCTCTCTTTCTCACAAGGAAAAGGCTTTAATTCTCAACCTTCATAAAACATTTGTGTTCATTAAATTAGGTAACGATTTAAGTACCAAGTCCCAAATTGTGAGGAATGATTGGGGTCAACTCCTATTTTAAAAGTGTTTGTAAACTTTAGTTGTAATAGCCCTGCATTCTGTTCTCATTCCAGAAACAAAAGGTTACTTGTAGAGGATGGCAATGACATCAGGTTCCAGGAGGAATTCTGTCTTTCTCTCTCCCTTTTATTCATGTATGTATTTTTGGCACAAGTTACCATTGCACATTTCTGGACAATAATCTTTTCATTTAAAACGATTCTCACTACATGTTGTAGTGCCTTTGGCCTCATCATATCTTCAGCTCTTATTTCCCATTCACAATATGCTTTTAAACCCCTCCCCCAGCAACGCTGAGGCTTGAACATTTGACAATGTGGAGTAATGTTGACTGCCTTGTAGACATTTTTTTTTTTTTAAGTTCTTGGATAAAACAGATTTGCCTGTTTTAAAAGACACTCCTAAAATGTGAACTCTGGGCAAAATTCACTCCTGTGCAGAGAGGCCTATCTACCACTTAAGTCCCACTTCAGATCTCAGAATAGAGATTAAGTGGGACTTAGCAGTGCATATCCTTTGTAATGGCCCTATTCACTCTCTGTGCTTATGAGTGCCACCTGGCACTGGGCATACATTTTCAACATAGTCAATAGGGAGCCAAATACATAACTCTCAGCAACAGGACTTGTGAACATAATTCTCCATACATTACTGTGAAAACATACTCCTAAGAAAGCAAGTGTTTTTGCTAACTGGAGTCATTTATCCTTAGCATTAAACAGTGTGTGGCGTAACAGATATATCATGATCAACAAGTAATCCTTCTTCTATAGAACTAATGCAGCATGTTGCAAGCCTCTAGCTGAGCTCTTTTGCTGAAAAGTGATATGGGATAATGACAAATGCTACCACCTTTGCCCCAGAATTGTTCGATGTCTGTTAGTAATCAGAAATGCAGGGAAGACTAGAAGTAGGCAAGGTGGAACTGGTGTGTAGGTCTCTGTATCCAGTTAATTTTGTATATATTTTTTTCAAGCGCTAGCTGCCTGGTTATTGCTGCCAAGAAATTTCCTATAAAAAGATCTGGATATTACACAAAATCCCTCTCTCCTCTTGGGAAAGATTTTTAAATTTCAGGGTCAGCCATACCATGCTAAAGGTACCTAGGCACTGCAACACCTGACCCCTAGGTACCCTGCCACCTATTGGAATGCTTAGTCCCAAGTTACGTGCCCAAGCTCCACATGCATTTTATGGGAGAGTTCAGTGCCTAAGGAAAGGATCATCAAAAGCCAGCAAGATAAAAACAGGAAGCTGCCTAAGCTATCCAGAAGTGAAATGCAGAGGAAAGGGCTTTCAGTCAGCCAACCCTCAAAAGGTACTTAGGCTCCTGACTAATGGGCCAGAAGGAGGCACCTGGGACTTGCAGCTGTGAAACATACCGTGAAGTGAGGCATCTAAGCCAGGTCAGCCCAGCCCCTACCAGATGAAACCGACATCTCTCTCAAACAGAGAGAGATTATAGCAAGTAGCTTGGTAGTTAGGGCACCCACTTGGGATGGGGGAGTAGAGACCTTAACTCACATCTCTCATATCCCAGGTGAGTGTCCTCACCACCAGGCTACTTGGTATGTGGGGGCTGGGTCTCTCAGTCTCTCCTGTTTGAGCTGTTCCATTTTGTATAAATATTCACTGGAGCAGGGACTTAAGCTTGATTGACTCACATCCCAGATGGGTGCCCTAACCACTGGGCAGGAGAGTCTCTCTCGCTCTCTGGCCCAAGGAACATGTAATTATCTGTATAAAGTGGAACAGCTTCAACAAGAGAGATTGAGGCAGTTGTAATACAACGATCGCCATTAACATGGCAATATTTACCAAGAGTCTGGATTTTGAGCCATCACATAATTAGAAAGGAAATAATCACAACCGCTGTACCTAGGTAGTATATCACGCTACTCATACCAACACCTGTATACTGGAAGTATAGCTAGCCAATCTGTAGTACAAACTGTAAAGCTACTTTTGTATTTAAAGTACTCTGACAGATTTATTTTCTAACTCAAATCATCAGCTTGATAATCTTAAACTAGTACTTTCTGGAATTGGGGAGCAAGTTGCTGTGTTTTACTCTATGAAACTTTGCATTATTTGTGATGACTATAAATATAAGTTTACTCATTATACAGAAGCTGACATATTGTGTGGAAACATTACAACTGGAGCTGGTGTAACATTTTCCAGCGGAACAATTTTTCTACTTGAAAACAAATTCTGACTAAAAAAATTGAAACACTTTGCAGAAACATCAATTCTGTTGACATTTTCAATAAAAAATGTTGAAGTGCTTCATTTTGACTATTATAATTTATAACATACAAATCTCATATTCTGACGTACACTAATATAACAAAATGAAGCACTTTGATAAGGTCATTTTGCTATTTCTAAAATCTTTTTTTTTTTTTTTTTTAGAAATTTCATTCTGCAGGAAACTTTGACTTTTCGTCCCAGTTTGGGACAAAAGAAAATTTTGAAATGATGGAATTCCCAATGGACTATAAATTCAGTTTCAAAACAATTCTAATTGCATCTTCTCAGTAGTAGGAACACAAAAATAGGCTCACAGACATCACTATCAAAACTCAGGAGGTTTTTAAAAAGGAATCACTCGTCTACAATTTTTGAGACGTTGTCTGCTTCAGAGATAAAATGTGGTATTTATTATGTATTTTGATGTGCTGAATTCAAATATGACAATTAAAACAACTGATTGGCTACTGTTTCTAAGATATTTAAGTTTTTACATTTTATGTCTATGTATATTGTGTAGATAGTAGAGTTTTAATCATAAATTGTAAACCTAGGTCTTTTCATGTGTTTATGGTTGCTTTACATGATAATATTTCACCTGTCCTGTTTATGTAACACTTTAAAAATCAGCAAAAGGGTTATATAAATAAAATTTATTATGAAACAAAAGGCAAAAAACTATTATGTACATAGTTTAGTCCTATTCAGTGTCTACTTGGTGCTTCTTGGCTTGTCTCTTGTATTCATTAAATGGAGCATCTCTTGTCACTGTCCAGCAATAGTCTGCAAGCATTGATGGGCTCCATTTGCCCTGATAGCGTTTCTCCATTGTTGCAATGTCCTGGTGAAATCGCTCGCCATGCTCGTCGCTCACTGCTCCGCAGTTCGGTGGAAAAAAATCTAGATGAGAGTGCAAAAAATGTATCTTTAGTGACATGTTGCAGTCAAGGCTTTTGTATGCCTTGAGGAGGTTTTCCACCAACAACCTGTAGTTGTCTGCCTTGTTGTTTCTGAGAAAATTTATTGCCACTAACTGGAAGGCTTTCCATGCCGTCTTTTCCTTACCACGCAGTGCATGGTCAAATGCATCATCTCGAAGAAGTTCATGAATCTGAGGACCAACAAAGACACCTTCCTTTATCTTAGCTTCACTTAACCTTGGAAATTTTCCACGGAGGTACTTGAAAGCTGCTTGTGTTTTGTCAATGGCCTTGACAAAGTTCTTCATCAGACCCAGCTTGATGTGTAAGGGTGGTAACAAAATCTTCCTTGATTCAACAAGTGGTGGATGCTGAACACTTTTTTTCTCCCAGGCTCCAATGACTGTCGGAGTGGCCAATCTTTCTTGATGTAGTGGGAATCTCTTGCACGACTATCCCATTCGCAGAGAAAACAGCAGTACTTTGTGTATCCAGTCTGCAGACCAAGCAAGAGAGCAACAACCTTCAAATCGCCACAAAGCTGCCACTGATGTTGGTCATAGTTTATGCACCTCAAAAGTTGTTTCATGTTGTCATAGGTTTCCTTCATATGGACTGCATGACCAACTGGAATTGATGGCAAAACATTGCCATTATGCAGCAAAACAGCTTTAAGACTCGTCTTCGATGAATCAATGAACAGTCTCCACTCATCTGGATCGTGAACGATGTTGAGGGCTGCCATCACACCATCGATGTTGTTGCAGGCTACAAGATCACCTTCCATGAAGAAGAATGGGACAAGATCCTTTTGACGGTCACGGAACATGGAAACCCTAACATCACCTGCCAGGAGATTCCACTGCTGTAGTCTGGAGCCTAAGAGCTAGACTAGAGCCAATCAACAATTTTAAGCATCATTTTCATTCTCAGTGACCCAGAATTAGTAAAGTTTGACTACATTTATTTCAGAAGCATTTTGGCTGTAGAGCAGTGTAATAGGCCAAATATTATAGTATAGCTCTTCATGTGTATTACTGTAAGTCCTTTATATAAAATTACATTATGAAAATACTACAATGGCACTGATAAGCACTCAGAGGTTATGGTTGCATGTGCATGTATAAAATATTCTAATAAGAATGTGTATTAGTCTATATATGTAAAACAGAATTCACAAAAAAATCTTTCATATGACAAGTACTCAGTGAACAGTATTTAAATAAATTAAGAAAACACCATCTTAGCAGAGTAATAGTGGAAGTTTTCCTGACTTATTTAAGTTTGCATCTAAATTACCTTCACAGTGAGCTGACTGAGCTGTTGAATTGCATCCTAGGAAGACTGTGCTAATGGCTAAACAGGAAGTGTACTGTACATGGATAGTGTTTAAATAATTTAAACACATACCCTCTCAAGCAGAGATCTTATTACATACGTCAAATTCAGAACATTTACACTCAACCGTTATGACGATTAAAGTACTGCAAGTGTACCAGAATTGGAAGCCATGAAAAAAATTCAAACGTTTGACATTTAGATATATAAACAATATGCTGTGCAGTGCATATATTGTTTGAGAAATAGTATGTGATCATGTAATTCAGAGGAAAGAATTAATTCCTCACAAATTGCAAAGCCCCAAATACAATACCACAATGTGTGACAAAGCCCATGATGAGGAACACAATATTATTAATGTAGGATGCTTAACTTGCTGCGTGTTTCGTACTGTTAGTGTTAGCAATTATCATTTTTGCTTTCATATTTCTGATGTAAACATTTTTGAACAGAGGAAGTGATAGGGCATCAGATGTGTGTGGAAAATAGGTGACTGGGTCTAAACTGACTGACGTCCCTCAGCGTGAAATATATTTGAGAGGTTTATAAATTATTTTCTGACTTTTATGTGCTTACCAATGCAATGTAGTTTGTCTGAAAACATACTTTCTTCATGTGACACTCAAACTGTATCATTCAATCAACCGTATAGTAGTATTACTTATTGGACTACCATAAGAATATCTGAATTTATTACTACCCAGGAATAAGTTTGTGATTGTTTTAATATGACTCTCCCTCTACTTAATTTGGGCAAATGAGATTTAAATTTGATCTTAAATGAGAGACTGAAATTCCTTGCCCTATTTATATAGAACTGGTTCTCCAGCAATCTGTAAAAAGTCTGACAATGATTGAGCATGCAATGGTTTTTTAAAAATCCATTCAAATACAGTTTAAAAACACCTTCTACTTTGATATTTAAAAGTTGCTATTGATATAAACAAGTTATCCTGGAAGTCAAAGCAATGCAGGAGGGAAGCAAAGAGGTTAGTTAGGCTGAGAGCCAACATCCAAGGTTATGAAGTCTGAAAATGAAAAGTAATTAGATGTACCATTATAGTTAAAACATTTAATATTAATGTCCTTTGGTCAGTAGGAACACATTCAAAGGAAAACTTGTCTTTGACTGGAATTATTAGCAAAGCTGCAAAGAGGATTTATTCTCCAATGCTGGAAACCTGCAAATTCCTATTACCAGAGAGTTAATAAGTTTTAAGTGATGAGCACTCTAGACTGTCAGACTCTTGGCATTTCAGCCCCCAAATGTGCTGAAAATTAAAGAAGACAAACTGGACTAAAATATGGCACATGCAGCATATCATTAATGATCAGCTCAAAAGAAAATAAAACAAATTCAGTCAACTATTTCTACGCCCAGTAGCTTGTTTTAAATAATAGCACCAACAATACATGCAGCCATTTAATCTTTGGTAAAGAATAGTAATGGACAGTAAGATAATGGTGTGAATATTAAACAGTAACAACAAATAATCTTTTGTATAGCTTTTCTTAAATAATCCACTAAAAGCAACTGAGGAAAGAGACATAGCCATGCAGCCATTACAAAAGACAAAGCATTACTGGGCTTTAGTTTTTCAGACTCCAGTGTTTTTCTTCTATTCTGATGCTTATGTTACAAATCTTCACTGCCAACATTATTTAAATCTCTAATAAATGAAATAGGAACTTGGAGTCATTTTTTTTAAAGTTGAGCACTTATTTCAGCCTGCTTTTTTAAAAAATCTATCCTCTCTTTTCTATTCTGAAAGACGACAATACAGAACAAATAGTAATTCTGTAAAAATATTTGATATCTTGTTACCTTTTATTTCAGAGCACAGCTCTGGCTTGGATCTGCCACTCTGGAACAAAGCTCTCCTTAACTATAGGTGAAATAAACACTCATGATCCTATTATAAACTAATCTATTCTGAACGAAAAAGATACAAAGTGCAACTTGTGTCTATAAAGAAAATGTGTACTTCAAGGTTATTGCCAGTAGAGAGTCCCATTGCTCTCACATGGAAGGAGATATACAGTAAAGTGTTTAAGTAAGACCAATGCTAAAAAATGTAGAACGCACACAGGCTAAATTGTTATGACTACACTTCTTACAGTTCCAGACAGAAGTGCTCTCAGCAACAGCCTCTTGTAAGCTCCTGCATCCCCCTCCAACTACACAAAGTATTTGCAGTTTCTCAAAATAAAAAAAGATTCAGCAACCATTTAGCAAAGTGAACTTTAAAAAGAGAATAAGGACTGTTAGTAAAAAGGGGTGCCATTTTGAATAAACAAGATTTCAGCACTGCTAGATAAGAGAAACCATTACAGAAAAGTGAAACAGTTTAATTGCAATTAACTTAATTTTATTAACAAGCCTTCATATTTCATTTTCAAAATGAAAGCACACTGAGCATTTGGCCTTCATTCTTTCACTATTTGCTTACCCCAGGAATAATGTGCTTACATTGAGGAGACATCAGACATCTGTTATGCATGTCAGACTACTTTAATGTGGACTAGACCTTCCAGCAGGAATACTTCTCACAGGAGCAAATTCTCAGAAACAAAACAAACACACCAGTAAAAACTAAAGACAACCAAGTCTGTTTTGTTAATCATCAGCTGAGTTCTTTTTCCTTCTAAGGCCTGACTTAAAGTTCCAATTTTGCCTACACAGAGCTTTACTGCTCTTCAGAGATTCCTCTCAGCTGTTGATCTAATTCAGTTCCTATACTCCTCACAGTGAACCCCACCAACATCAATTAACAAGTTAGAGTGGAAGGGTTTTCTCCATTATCATCTTAGAAAAGGCGCTTGCGTGCTCATTGGAGTGATATACAATTTTATAAATTTCAGGTGCATGCCTCGGAACAGGCTTAGGCCAGAATGCTAAATAATGACAGACTTGTTGCCTGACTTCCTGTAAATATATAACAGTTGGTTATCTGTCCAGAAGTAATATAGGGTTGTTGTTTTTTAAGAAGGAAACAATCATTGAAAAGTATTTCTACATATATATAGGCAAGCAGACATTGTTTCCTATGCACAGTTATTAGCAGTTGATATACTAAAAAGGGTTGTGTGTGAAAACACTAACTCAAACTAGGGTGAAAATCACATTCTGTGGTTATTTTTAAATTATAAGATTTTACAAAGAGCATCAGCCATACTATTTTGCTTGCGAAAACAGTTACTTCAAAAAAAATCACTGTTTTTTTTCAAACAAAGGACCCAATCCTGCAAATATTTATGTTTGGGGACTTTCACACATGTGAGTAGTCGCAATGAACTCAATGGGAATACTCATGTACGCAAAGGTACTCATGTGCTTAAGTGTTTGCAGGATTGGAGCCCTACTCTTTAAATGAGTATGTGGATTAAGTGTAAAAAAGAATGTAGTATTTATCATTGTATGTTGGATACATAACCATCAAAGCAAAATGTCCCTCAAAATCAGAGGACTATGCACTTGCAGCTCCAGCCGAAGTCAATTGGAGCTGAATGCACACAGCACCTCTAAAGATCAAACTCCTAATGTGGATTTCTTTACATGAGTCAAACTGGGATGAGCCACAAAGTTTAAATGTAGATCCAAACTGTTAGAAGTCCAGGACATTGAGGGGCAATCTTTTTCTTCTGTGTTTCTACAGTATCTAACAGTAGGATCCTGGTCCATGATCCTCCTAGGCACTTCAGTAACACAAATAAAAATATTTGTTTGGGTTTAGATCCAATTTGGGGCCATAAGAAATTTTTTAGGAGGACAAGAGGTTTTTTGTTTTGTTTCTTTAAACTGAGATTATTGGCTTCAATTGTCATGGTCGGTTGGTTTAAATACATGCTTTTATATAGTGCAGTCAATTCTGATATGTATCAAGGTCAATAGAAATGAAAGATCTTAATGTTTTTCTTTTTTCACTTATTTCTGAAATTTGATCTGTTTATGAAAGTGGCATCACACAGCTCTGCTGCTATTCTAACCTGACAGGACCCATCATCCTACAGTTTTCCTCTCTATTAGTATTGGTAACTTTTACAGAAGCAATGGTTTCTTACTGTAACTGTGATTTTTTGAAATGTGATGCAAACATGTATTCTACTTGAGTATGTGCAGGGTTAGTGTACTGGAGCCGAGAATTTTGCCTTAGAGGGGCGGTGGCACACAGCCCATCCACTGGGTGTACGAGACAGTGCTGCTCCAACCTCCCTCAGTTCATTCACACAGAATGTACAGAGATTAGACTCTGATGCAGAGGGGACAGAGGATGGGTCATGGAATACATGTCTGCATCACATCTCAAAGAGCACAGTTACAGGAACTGTTTCTTCTTCTCTGAGTAGATGCACGTGAGTATTCCACTTATGTGACAAACAAGCAGCATCCTCAAGGAGAGGAGCTCTGAATCTATTTAAACATGAACTCCAGGACTGCCTTCTCAAAGTTTGCATCTGCTCAGGATAGCACTATAATGGTGTGTAAACATAAGTATCAACAACCATGTGGCAGTCCTGCAAATATCCAGTATTGAGATGTCACTTAAGAATGCTATTGACGTAGCTTGCACTCTCATAGAATGAGCTCACGCCTGGAGAGAAGGTATAGAAGAAGCTGTTCCATATGCAGTCTTGATGTAGAAAGTGATGCACCTAGAGATGGTCTGTAAGGAGACTGTCTGTCCCTTCATATAGTCTGCATATGACACAAACAGATGAAGTGAAGACCAAAAGAATTTAATCTTGTCCAGATAAAAGGCCAGATATCATCTGATGTCCAACATGTGAAGACACTGCTCCTCTGCAGATGAATGTGACTTAGGAAAAAACACAGGCAAATATACTGCCTGATTTAAATGAAATTGAGAAATCAATTTGGACACAAAGTTTGGGTGCAGCCACAACATCACTTTTTCTTTGGAGAACTGCATGAGTACCTGCAACTCTCACACTCTTCTTGCAGATGTTATCGCCACGAGGAATGCAGTGTTTTGACATCACCTGGATCGATCAGTCTTCAGCTGTCATTAAGACTGCACCGATCACAACACATCCGCCATTCTTCTCGCACTATTACCTTTCTTCTCCATGTTCATCTGAAATGTTTAACAATGTCATCATCTCATCTTCTTGGAGGCCGACCGGGTGGTCTTTTCTGTACCACTCAGCAATGTTTGCAGTCCATTTATTGTCCGGGAGCGGTGCTGTGTGGCCCACCCATCACATCTCGTTATAACTGCTTTCCATGTCAATATCTTTCACACTGCTGCATTCTCCAATCATTTCATTTGGGATGTGATCCAGAAGGGAAATTCCCAACATAGCTCATTCCTTTGCCCTTTCAGCTGCCAACAGCTGCTGCTCTTCTCTCTTCATCAGTGCCCACGTCTCACTGCCATAGAGCATGGCTGGCAGCACTGTTGAACTGAAGATATTTCTACGTGTGGTCTTGGTGATTTTTCGTTTGAGGACATCCTTGATGGAATTAAACACACACCATCCTGCCTGAATCCTTCATGAGAGTTCTCCATTTAGGTCTTGGCGCATATTAACTTCTTGGTCCAAATATATGTACTGTTCCACTTCTTCGCTTTCTTCTCCTGTTACCGTTATTCAGGCTGTTCATAAGGTATCGGATAGCATGTATTTTGTTTTGCAGTGGTTCACCTTCAGGCTGACCTGACTGCTTTTCTTGTTGAGTCTTTGTAGCATGCTCTGCAGTTGGTTGGTGCTTTCGGCAATTAGTACGATGTCATGAGTGAATCAGAGATAAGATAATCGTTCTCCATGTATGTTGACACCACTCCTCCAATTGATCTTGTTCATAACGATTTCGAGGCAGGCAGTGAATAGTTTTGGTGAAATCATATCTCCTTGCTTTACGCCTTTCTCGATTGGGATGCGGAGGAGAGTTTTGAGGAGAGTAATGTCTGTTGTACATCCAGTATTCTCTTCCTTCAACAAACTGATGTACTGTGTGTTAATACCCTGCTCTGTGAGCGCTTTTAATATTGTGTTAAACTCAATGCTATTGAAAGCCTTTTCATAGTCGATGAGAGCAATGCACAGCGGGAGTTTGTATTCCCTCGCTCTTTCTAGGAGACATAAGAGAGGAAAAAGGCAGGATGCCAGAGACTCGAATGGAGGTACCATGAGAGTTACTAAGACTCTGTTTAGGTTCCAAAAGGGAACCAGTTCCAAAACCAATGGATGGACATAAAGGATTTCTTTCAAGAATCTTACCATCGTGGCATTGGAAAACTCTTATATTCCATGAATGGGAGGATGACAGTCTTAGATCACCACTAGATACACCCTCAATGAGCTAAGCATAAGGCCCAACAACTGAAGATGCATCAAATACTCTAAGATGTCTCAGATACTAGTCAGCATGGACTGAACTCCATGGGCCAATGACCAGACTGAATAATGCTTCCACTTTCTCGAACAGGCCATCTTAGCAGAGGGTTTTCTACTACTGAGTAGGACCTGTAGAACAGCCAATGAACATTGCTCTTTCTCCTCATTCAACCTTGGAGCAGCCACACTGACAGATGCAAAGAGCTGAGCAGGGGATGCAGAGTGTGGCCATGATTCTGCGTGAGTGGGTTGGGATGGAAAGGATGGGATATGGGAGGCTAAATCGAGCCAGGTCAGAAAACCAGCACTGCCTCGGCTATGCTGGGCGATGAGGATAAGCTTGGCTTGATCTGCTTTCAGTTTGAGGATGACCAGTGGAATGATCGGGATTGGAGGAAAATTGTACAGGAAAGCCAACTGCTAGCTGAGATGGAAGGAGTGGGTTAGGGAACCTGGACTGAAGACCCCTCGAGAGCATAACAGACAGCATATCCTGTTGTCCCTTGTAGTGAACAGGTCAATTGTTGGGATGCCAAAAATAACTCTCAGAATACTGGGCTTAAGGAAAAAAATTCCTGCTGAGATGATCTGTGAGATGATTCTAGATCCCAGGCAAGTGACTGGTTAAAGGAGTGATACTCTCATTGATGCAGAACTGCCACAGCCTGATCTCCTCTTGACAGAGCACCCTGGTGTGTGCTCGCTTTTAGCTGTTCACACAATACATCAGGGTGGTTTTGTCAGAAAGTATGTGAAGTACCAAACCCTTAATGCAGTCTAGGAAAGTGAGACAGGCACTATAAATGGCCCAAAGCTCAAGGACATTGATATGCAGTTGAGCTTCCTGCTCCAACCATAGACCCCGAACCTTTAGCAACCAGACGCAGTCTCTAAACGGATCAGCGAGATGTCAGTGGCAATAGTACAATAGTCCTTCTGCATAGCCATGGTATACAGTAATTACTTAGTATGTTATAATCTAGGTGGTTTCTTCTCTTTATCCTTATGGCCCACAAGGTGTGTTGTTACACTCTCTGAGGTGATAACTCTGCAGAAAAGATAACTAATTAATTGAACTATAATTTAATAATAAATTAGCTGTTTGAGATCACACTCTGAGTCAGTGGCATGCAGAGCATAGGCTCCAACAGCCTTTACTTCACATATAAATCATTCATTCTGAGGCTCACAATTAAGGACTACTATATATAATTTAAGGGCTTGTCTTCCTTGTAAAAATAAATTAGGGGCAACGCTAAGTCTCATCCACACACAAAAGCCTGTAGCTCAACTGTGGTGGTGCTTTTAACTCAAATTGGCGGCCTGTCAGGGGACAAACTCCAGCTGGAGTTAGCACAACTCATCAGCTGGTAACATCATCACTCTGTGCTGCTAATAATGACTATATAGTGTGGCAAGGCATCTCCTTTGACTCACCGGCCTCAGTGTTTCCCTCTCTGGTGGTGGGGCCTGGAATAAATCAGTTCCATTCGGGAGAGCTGTTATTCCTCACTCAGGTTCTATTTTTGAATATTTACAAGGTGGACCTCAGGGTAAGCCCTAGCAGTATTCTCCTGCCAAACACAAAAAAGGAATCTCTCTCCCTGCCCAGTCTCTGGGGTGTTGCCTTGTTATGCTGGCTTCTGGATACCAGTCCTTCTCCAGTCCATTGGCTCAGTTGCTTCTGCTATACCAATGGTTCTCAAACTTTCACATAGCAAGCTTCTGACTGCAACCTTCATTATAAATTAAAAAACACTTTTTTGTATATTTAACACCATTATAAATGCTGAAGGCAAAGCGAGGTTTGAAGTGGAGGCTGACAGTTCATAACCCCCCAAATAATAACCTCGCAATCCCCTGAGGGGTCCCGACCCCCAGTTTGAGAACCCCTGCTCTGTACTAAGGAAAGCAGCCTTCCACCCAGGAGAAGCCCTTTCTCCCTGCTGGCACTAGCTCTGCTGCAGTTTATCTCTCCTCTCTCTCTCTCACCAGAAGGTCACAGGCAGCCCTTAACTGAAGTAACCTCTTTTCACCTCAGAGGGCTAAGAATCTTTACCATGGTAGGGCTGATATATTTGCCTTACACCACTCTCTGATAGCTGTCCAGTCTGACTTTTTCACAGTAGCTAGAGCGTTATTTCACAGTGTGGCTACTCTCACTCAAACTAGGCTAACTAACTTGAGTATAGGTAATTTGAGTTAACAGTGCAGTGAAGACATAGCTATGGAACTTTCTCAGGCCACATCTACATGGGCACACTCAGGACAAGTCTACAACGGCGCATGCTCTAGCACGTCTGGTGAAGACACACTAGCTGATTGGACACAAAGCAGATTGTGTTCATATATCTAGTTAGTCAACAGAAACTGCTGGGGACCACTGCTGTGGGTGAAGATACCACAAGGGTTAGGGCCCCTGATTCTACTTATTGTCCTGTACTCTGTAAATCCTCCTGAGACCCCTGCAAAGCACATTACAACAATTTAGTGCTGAAGTGACCAAGGCATGGATAACTGCAGCATAGTCCATATCTAAGAGCATGTGAGTGATTTTCAGTGTGTGTGACTACATATTTGACTGTCTGACTCATGAATGAAGTGTGGAGGGCTTGCTATATGTTTGTAAGAATTCCTTAAAGCACAGCTTGTAAAACTAAGTGTTGTGTAAATGAAACAAACTGGTACAACCCTAGATGTTTGGGGGTTTTTTTAAAGATGATTTTCTTTAAAACCTAGGAGGGCAGATGTAATTTGCTGTTAAGGTGCTAAGAAACACCTTTCTATACTGGCAATAAAAATATCAAGTATAAGGATACTTATTTCCAGACCTGTAATTGCATGAAAAATAAAATATTAATAGGATTATGGTTGCAGGGGAAAATAAAATTGTATTTCAGATACTAGTCTGGCTGAATCAAGTAGTCAGAATAGCCTTCTGATCATGTGGATGCACTGGTTTAATGCAGTGGTGGGCAACCTGCAGCCCGTGGGCCGCACATGGCCCATTAGGGTAATCTGCCAGTGGGCCAAAAGACAGTGTTTACATTGACCATCCGCAGGCACAGACGCCCACAGCTCCCAGTAGCCATGGTTTGCCATTCCCGGCCTACGGGAGCTGCAGGAAACAGTGGCCCACACCACTTCCTGTGGCTCCCATTGGCCAGGAATGGCAAACCACAGTCACTGGAAGCTGCAGGCAGCTGTGCCTGTGGATGGTCAAAGTAAACACTTTCTCGCGGCCCACCAGCAGATTACCCTGGTGGGCCGCGTGCGGTCCATGGGCTCCAGGTTGCCCACCACTTGTTTAATGTGTCTATGCTACCAGAGAAGGATCATCAGATTACATAATAAAAATGACTGTTACTCGTATTCAGGTTTGACAACAGCTGGAAATTAGTTTCCACATGTAGTGTTCAGAAAACATATCAGGGAAAGTTGGGGTCTATGATCCCTCCTACAGTTGGCCAAGGTAGCACAATGATATTATATTGCTCATTCTGCTTCCTTAGGAGCAGAGTGCCAAGCTTGTCTGTCATGGGCCATATTCTCCCAGGTCATTAAGTCCAGCCCCGCAGACTGTATGTGCTGCTTGATGTAATCCTTGTAGCAGAGTTTGGAATGGCCAAACTTCCTACTGCCTTTTTCAAATTTACTATTCAGAACTCCCTTAGGCAGTCGATTGTTATACATACGTATAATGTGGCAGACCCCGGTCATTTGTCAGCATGGCTTCTACACTTAGCATGGTTGTCAGCCATAGCAATTAATTGTTGGTGATTTTGTCAAACCATTTGATTCCCATTATGTTGCGCAGGTGGCGTTGTTGCAGACCATTACGTTTTGGATATGGCAACGAGAAATGGGGCAGGTTTCTAATGAGTATAGAACACAAGAAAGCACAACAGCTCTGTAAACTTGGCATTTTGTGGATACTTTGGACCCCCTCTTCTTGTCCATAGTCTTTTTTGCAGACAACCAAAAGTTGTGGCAGATGACTTTAAGCATGCTGAAAGTTCTTTGTCAATGCTGTTGTCGTCAGTAACTGTGGTACATAGGTAGCAGACGGATTTGACATTGTTTAATTGGCAGCATTCTATCCTTCACGTAGCACTGGTAATGTAAACATCCCTCAGGCCTTTACAATGATGATGACATATCCCAGAAGGTGCCATCATTTTGACTGAGGGTGCTGCCAGGAATAGAACCACTTTTCTGGCATGTTGAAAAAGGTGTTTATAACAGCAAGGTCAAACTCTGTGCAGAGTGTTAGGAGTAGTTCTCCATTTGTATTTAAAGACCCACTTCAGAATTTCCCCATGAGTCTGTTCCAAGTGATATAATCATCTCCAAAGCGAGCACTGAAGTCACCCAATAATAATATTTTGTCACTGCTTCTCAAATTGAAGGAGGATGGACTTCCCTGAATAGCGCCGCCTGCTTGTCTAACTAGGACCTCATGTTCCCATTGCTGAGCAAGAGTCATGTATCCATCACACCTTGCCCATTCACATGGAGATCATTGGCTACTGGATTCCAACTTCTCAGGCCTGTCGGCACCACCTAGGAAACTCATGCCACAAGTCTTTTGGTGAAGTGTTGGTGAATGATGATGGTGAGCTCCGGGAAGGTGGAGACTATTGATACTGGTAGATTGTCCACGCAGAATAGTTTAACGTGCAACCTGCAGTGCGTAGAAGCAGGATCCATGCTCTAGGATGTGGCAACCTTTACCCAATGGAGAGCCAAGGCTCAATGGCTGGAGGTTGCTGTGTCTGCCCCATAGTGCCTGCTAACTCAGCTATGTGGTGTTCAAAGATGGCCTTCCCCAGGTTCCTGGGGCTTGATAGCCCATATTAGGATTCTTCCACCCAGCTGAGCCCTAACCATTTGCTCTGCCGCTGATGAAAGGTGTACACCTAGATTTACCAGTCCCAGATCCAGATACTTGACATTTAGCCCAGATGAGGACCTACAGGAAAGGTGGGGGTAACCTCCAAGATGATCATTAGAGTACAACCTTTAAAAGTATACATATAAAAAAGGGTTAGCATCGCAGTTTGGCTAAGATGACTAAAAATAGGTGATTTTTCTCTCATCATGCTTCCATCTATGCCATAAAAAATGGATTACTGACATGGCTGTCTGTGTTCTATTTACAATCTTTGTTGGAAAATCATTTATCAGAGAATAATGAGTTTCAGATAGATCTTATCTTACAGTATAAAAGTAATCATCCTTTAACAGGTTGACAATTCACAACTCCCATTTATTCTTATCAGATAAGGATATGGAAGTAATGAAATAATCCCCTCATATTAATCTGAAAGGCACTGTTTTGTTGTTTACAGTTTGACACCACTTCCCTCTGTTGATACTGAAGCAGTTCCTTGCCAATTAAAATGTATACTGGAAAGATCTGTAGCACATACAATGTATCAGATTAAAACAAATAGCTCATTTTTTCCATATAATGTAACAAATTATAACAAACTTTTATTACAAAATAAGGAAGGGATGGCAAAAATGCATCTGTCCTCCTATAAGAGAGTGTAACAAATTTAGACAAGCTACAGAATATTACAAAAAAACAAAAACTCTACGTTAAATCACTATTAAGGTTGCAGTTCAAACACCGAAAGGTTAGGAAATGGCAGAATTAAAGTTGCCTGTGCTTGACCCCTTCTGCTCCATCCCTTTCTACTGCTCCCCAGTCCCAGTCTCCCTCCCTTTGTTCCTCATCCAATCTCCTTCCCCCAGACCTCCCTCACACATAGCTGGCTCCTTGTCTCCTTGCCCTGTCAATCCCAGCTCACCCCTGTAACCTAGTTCCTTGTCAGATCTGTCTCCCCTCTCCCCTCAGTACCTTCACCCTACTCCAGTCATCCCTGGTCCCAATCTCATTGCCCAGCCAGTCCCAACATCCATCTCTGGCTCCTTGTCCAATCTCAGTGTCCACTTCCTCACCACTGGCTCCTATCCCTTCCAATGTACACCATGTTTCCTTCCCATATACACCACATTTCGTTCCCCATCTCTCAGTCCCAGTCTCCTCTGAGGTCAGACTAAATGATCTGCTCAGTCCCTCTGGCCTTAATATCTAGAATCTATTAATTCTCTGTTCTCCCCTAGTTCCCAATCCCATGATCCTTGCCCACCCAATCTCTGTCTCCCGCTTCTCCAATTCCTAGTCATAATTTCCCTCCTTCGACTCTGCACCAGCCTCCAGTCTCAGTTGTATGTCGTTTCCTCCTTCCCGCCTCCATCTCCACAGGCTCCTTGTCCCAATCTACTCCATCCCCGCTAGTCCAACTTTTGTCCCCTCTCTACCCGAATTAGGTAGCTTCTATCTCCTTACTGTCTGGGTACCAGAGGGGGTAGAACACTGGGTGCATGGAAGAGACAGTCTTTCTGGTCTCAGTTCCAATGCCAGGCGCCGGCACAGCCGGCAGCAACCTAGTGCTGCAATTTCAGGGAAAGTGCTATTGAGCCTCCGGCAGCCCCAGGCTTGAGTATGTTCAGCGAGGATGGAATTTTTGGAGATTTTAGCTGTGAATCTCCAGCAAATCTCTACCAAGCATGTGTGAAATGCAGTTTTTCAAAGATTTATAATTTGGCCAAATTTTGATGAATTTCAACTGGGACAGCAAAAGGCACATCCCTGATACAAAGGCCACATCCCTGCCAAATTTTAAGTCCAAACCATGGGAGAGATCTTGTGCTTCTCAAAGAGGTCACCTAAATTTTCCAACATGGGCAAAACAAGGTATTTTTTCCTAGTCTCAGAAACAACAGAATTCTTTTGGTTCAGACAGGGACCTCAATGTTCAAAGTTAATTTACTAAGAGTAAACCTCTCTGGCCTCTTATGAGTAAGGTTCTCCTACTTAATAACTTAATGTAATGTGTAGCGAGTCATCTGTATGTTAAAAATTAGGCCAGTCAGGCAGCCCACATATTAAGATATTATTTTTGTACAAATTACGCATTTGAATAATTTAAATCAAATCTGAACACCATTGATATTTGCGCATTTCCAGGCTAACCCTTTTCTCCTTCAGTTTAGCTCACCTTTATCAGTTATGTATTTCTGTAAAACTCAGGCAATATATGGAAGAGAGTTAGGAAATACAAATCACAAATATTCCTAGTTGATTTTATGAGTCATGTGGAGCTGGATTACATAATGAGGTGCAGGATTTTTCCTTTCCATTTGTTCCACAATTACACACATTCTAGATTATTGATGTTATCCATTATCATTAACTTATCTTTAGGCTAAGAAAGCAAACAATTATTTCCCTAAAACTGGGCTATTTCTGCAGTATCCTCTCAGGCAAAACTCCCAAAGACATCAAGACTGGCTTATTATGACCAACACCATTTCCATTCCCATCATATTCCTATATTAAAATTAACTGTTGTAAGGTCAGTATACAGAGTATAATTAAGTAATATTAAATAGAGTATGCCTTTATCTTGAGTCATATATTTAACATTTCAAATTATTTGGATTTGACCTCATCCTTTAAAAAAGTCATAGTAAAGTATATTAACTTAGAGTAGAGTCAAATACACCCTTTTATACCAGGTTTGAATCTGTTCATTAGTTTATTACTTAACATTGAAATGAGTCTCCTCTATGGACATAAGAGATTTCAGTGGCAGAATAAATCATGCATATTAAATCTAAGTGCATTGGCCACAGTGAGAAGTCAAAAATGGGAAAGTAATCAGAGAAGGTAATTAGGACAATGACTATGTGTCCCAGATTGGGTGTATGGGCAATATTTAGATAAGAGTGGGCTGGAAGGAAGCTTGCAGAAGAGCACAGCTACTGTATGCCATTTCTAGTATACAGCAGACATGACTGTGGACAGATTTAATCCATGAGGAGGCAGCTTAAGTAAACTGTAGAAACACACAATGTGAATTATAAAGGCAATTGCGCAAATTTCATACAGTAGGAAAAGAGGGAAAAACAGAAACAGGAAAGGAAATACAACAAAAGGCAGAAACAGTCCTGTGCCTAAATAGGTATATTGTCTCGCTGATTGATGTTGAATTTGACAATAAAATAATGAACATATAATAATGAAAATAACTAAATATTTAATTTATTGCATAAAGGCTATATTCTACTATATACTGACACCAGCAAGATAGACGACAGGAAATATGTATGGTCTGGTTCATGGACCGTAATGAAAAACAGAGTTCAGCTTTCTCTCTCCACAATGTAGTCTATATCCTTTCCCTAAATTATTAAAAGCTGAAGAAATTTTGTAAGCTTGTTTTAAATTTAAAATAACTCTAATCCATTTTTCTTCATTTTATCACATGAAATTCAGAGACAAACACACATTTTTTTGCACCAGGCAGTGTCTGTTCAGGAGCAACATATATTTCTCCTGTTCCCCTCAGTGACAGCATGTGACACCTTGCTACTTGAGCTCTTAGGCCTTGAGTATGGTGGTTTGACAACAGGGACAAGTGAGATGTAGGATGAGGCTACCAAACTCATTCACACTTGAAATCACTTAGGATTTGAAACCAGCGGTTGAATCATTAAAATCAATGGCAAAAATCACAGATTTCATCCATTTTCTTTAAAAGAACATAAAATCCAATGGACATTTAAGAAAAAAAATTATTCATTTTCTGAAATGTAACTCTTTTTAACCAAGTGTTCTCTTTCTCTATAACTATTTTTTCTTTCTTTTCTCTGCCTTCCTCAACCTATTTCTCTTCTGTCTGTGACTCTCTTTTTCCCGTCACTCTCTTTATGTAGAGCTTACTTAGGCTGATTTATCAAATGTCTCCCCCACCACTTCCTCCTCCCATTTTGTATTTTTTATTTCCTTTCATTACTCTTCCAATCCATCTTTCCTCCTCTTAATCTGCCCTCTTCCTATGTCAGCTATCTGGAATTTCACAAGATTCCTGATTTCTCTGAAGTACTCAGCAGATAAGGAATCATGCAAATTTAACTTTGTTCCCATTGGCAAGGCATTAGACCAGATGGGCAGCTGTAAATTAACAGCAATACATTTTTAGTTTTTTATATCTTCAGTGCCAGTTCCACATTAAGATGAGGTCTTCCATGGAAAGCTACTAAATTTTCTTAAAACACCCTATACTTTTTTATTGTGATGTACAGTAGATTTGGTCAAGGGAAATTTATTTTTTGTGAAATTGCAGTGGTGAGTTTGTAAGAGTATCTATTCAAGTGCTTGTAAAGATCACGTTGTTTGGGGCCCACTGTGCTTCTCGTATCTTCAGATTTTATTTGATTTACAAGATATTTTGTGACAAACCTCTTTGACAGAGTATTCCAAAGTGTGTGAATATATATATTTTCCTTTCTGTTACATGTATTTGATTTACTGACAAGTTTTTACATCAGATTTAGTGAGAAAAAATGCATACAAGACTGACAAAACTCACGGCTGCCAAATTGGGTCAAGCCAGATAATGAAACAGGTCGTGTTATCTTTGCAAAAATGTCAAGATTTAACTATTTCCTAAACTGAGGCGGCAAGGTTTTCATGTTGTTAAGTAATGCAATACAATTTCAACATGATTTGTTTTGTCCTTGTTTGTATGTGGGTGATTAAAGGTTGCAGAATGATAACATTTCCCTTCAAAGGTAAATCAATTAGCTCAAAATTATTGGGCCTCCCAATGCAGAACAGGACACAAGGATTTTATTTTGCTGTTTATTCTTCATCTTTCTGTCAGCCAGAAAGCAAGCAAAAAATAAATAAATCACACTTTAGGGAACTGAATTCCTTGCACATCTTAAAAGTCATCAAATTTAGTTGTTATTGGGGAGGGTGTGCAAGGAATGTAGGATAAGGCCTTGATTTAATATGCCAATTCGGGGTGGGGGTGGTGGGGAGGGTATGAGATGGAATGACAAATACAAGCAATTATCACAGATATGTACAGATTTCCTCCTACATATAAGAGACATTCTCTATCAGAATGAGTTGCCTCCCGCCTGCCCTTCCTAGCATGATTCACAATGATTGTTTCTTTGTAAGGAGATTTAGGCAGTTTGCGTCAATCAAGGATTTAACAAAAGAGATAAATGCCATCCCCTCTTAACACACACAAACAGCTGCCAGAACCTGTCTCCATGTTCTAAGGGGGTATGGGCAACAAGCAAAATTATTCACGTTGGTCATTTCTGTATACTCTGCATTTTTTTAATTTACTGCACAAAAATTAAATTTTCATTGTAAAGTTGATTCACATGCCCTCATACTTTTCCAGTAAAAGCAAAGATTTAACAGAAACTATCTGGTAAAAGACTGGCATAAATAACATGAGATTGGAATGAAAATCCTTGATAAATTGTATAGTATACATATAGTAATATATATAGTATACTCCATGCTTTTCTTCTGTAACAGGTACAAGGAAATAAGAGCATAGTCAGATCAACTACTTACAGTATATAAAATAAAAAGGTCAAAAGGAACACGATCTTGGAGTCAAACTAAAATACCAACTCAGAATGATTCTACTTTCAGAATATATGATTTAGCAACAGCATAAGTCATCTATGCCTAGTCATGCTTAATGATGTCACACCAAACTCTGTAGTAAGATCAGTTCACTTGTATGTCTGCCAGCTACAAATTAATTTACCACAAACCAGTTTGATTTTCCACCAGGAGTCACCCAAACAAATGGAAATATTTCTTCACATAACGCACAGTCAGCCTATGGAACTCATTGCCAGGGGATTTTGTGAAGGCCACAAATATAAACTGGGTTAAGAAAAGAATTAGATAAATTCATGGAGGATAGGTCCAACAATCGATATTAGCCAACATGATCAGGGACATAACCCTACGCTCTAGAACAGTGGTACCCAACCTTTGTGTGTCCTGTAGCACCTTCATGTTTTCAGAAGAGTGTGGTGGGCACCAACAATTTTTCAAGGCTTATTTTGTATTTGTACATTAAATAATACAAAAAACCCATCATATTTAATATTACATAATATATGAATCCGGAGAGAAACCGGAGAGAAGCCGCGAGGACAGAGAACACCGGTGCCCGCAGCCCCGGAGTACTCTGTCCCCAGCAGGTGTGAGGCCCCAGCTTCTCTCCCCTGCTTGGCACTAGATGGACTCCGCGCCTGCTGGGAACCAAGAACACTGGCGCCTGCAGCCCCAGAGATCTCTGTCCCTGGCAGATGCGGGGCCACGGCTTCTCTCTGGCTTAAGCCGCAGCCCCGCGCCTGTCAGGGACCGAGAACACCGGTGCCCATAGCCTGCAGCCCAAGAGTTCTCTGTCCCCGGCAGGCGTGGGGCTGCAACTTCTCTCCCCTGCTGGGCACTAGGCAGGCCCAGCACCTGCTGGGAACAGAGAGCACCGTTCCCACAGCCTCATTTCTCTGTCCTCGGCAGTCGCAGGGCCGTGGCTTTTCTCCCCTGCTAGGCACTAGGCAGGCACACATAAATGCCCTGGTGGGCGCCCACAGAAAAAAATGTAAAATCCACTGGAAAAACTGAAGAATGAAACATGCTATTCTCAGAGCATATTTCAAATTGGAGTGTTCAATGATAATCCTTTTTAGGAAAATTTCTGATAATCACCTTAAAGCTCAGGGGCTTCACGCAGCTACACATTTTGAATCTACAAAAGTAACTCTCTTGAAAATAGGCTTATCATTAGATTTCTGGTACTGTGAAGCTGTGAATTTAATAACATCTCTCATAACATGTTGGCTTCTTAGTACCATTCTTGGCCACTACCAGGAAGTACAGAAGCATATGAAATGAGAAATAATGACACAAGTTTTAACCATCCACTTCAAATAAGTTAAATGAACACTGTTAAACCAAACAGATAGTTTCCCTCTGGTTGTGTTTCTTAAGACAATTTAGAAATTGTAAAGTACAATTCAGATAAAATTTTTGATTATCCTGTTTTACAATTTGTTTCTATTTGCTAGTTTCCTATACAAGAGGATTTATTTATACAGGCATCAGCATGGTGACATCCACATACTCATAGCAGGGCTGCCCAGAGGATTCAGGGGGCCTGGGGCAAAGCAATTTCGGGAGCCCCTTCCATAAAAAAAGGTTGCAATACTGTAGAATACTATACTCTCGTGGGGAGCCCTGGGCCTGGGGCAAATTGCCCCACTTCCCCCCTACCCCCCAGGGCAGCCCTGACTCATATACTAATCTGGAAAGCTTAAGGAGAGTGGCTACTCCATTCTGTGTCAAAGAACTGAAAACATATACAGATATTTCATTCTGCCGCTGTCCCATTGCATTTTGAGAAGTAGGAAAGACCCCACAGTAGTAATCTGAGTAGGGCCCTCTGCAGTAACACCTCCTTGAAAAGAACTGTGGTAGTGGGATACAGTAATTTACTATGTTTCCTCCTTTCTGTCCTCCTCATGGCAGAAGAGGGTCCCTGGATCAGCTATACCATCAACCTCCCAGGGAATAAATGCTTCAGGCCCAAGTGTCTCATTGTTCTCCATGGCTTTCACAGGAGCTTCTTGCCTGTCCAAAGAAGGTGTGCAGATAGCAGCAGCCCAAGCTTGGAGGTGATGCTACACATTTGGCTAATTTCAAATATCTGCAAAATACCAAGCTAAGATACCTACTTAATGAAAACACATACTTTGGAGCAAGATGAAAAATTAGATATACAGGCAGACTTCTGTATAAATAACATGATTATTTATAAATATGAGAATGAAACTGAAAATGTCTCTAAGTTTGTGGATGGTCTTTCTTTTATCTGATTTGGCTAGCCTGTCTTAATAAAATTGCACATAGGAACCAAACAGACCTGTAGAGCTCTGTCAGCTGGGGAAAAAAATCATTATCAGAAATGTACCCTGCAATGCAGATTTAAAAATAAAGTACCCAATCACTGGGACAATTTCTGCCTTTAGCTACACTCACACAATCCCAATTAACTAAGGGCAGAATTTGGCCCACTGTGCAAGCCCCAGGCGTTCCATGTATTGTAATTGCCATGCCATAAGTTTATTCTTGAAGAAACCCTTTTCAATACGCTGGATAATTTAAGAAATATTTCAATGCCAGTGAGCTAGGTTTTCCAGTGCTGCAATTTAATTTATTTGACTATGCCTTTCCTGCTTGCCACTTAAGAAAGTGATGTTACGATGTGGAAAAAGAAGTGATAACACCTTTTGAGGCAAGGAATTACCAGACAGACAAAATATTTCATCTTTAGAGCAAGACACATTTGTTCCTGGTCATTGCCAGGGTAGCATCTCCCTAAATTTCCTCTGCATCTGAAATGTGACTTTCAAATTCTAATATGAAAGCAGCACATTTACAAGGAGTGTCATGAAGACAGACCTGTAAAAAATATTTTGGCCTCCTTTCTTCAGTTCATGAAATTTGCTTTATGCTGCTCACCCAGTGCAAATCAGCCCTAAATGAGTAGATTCAGCCACTGGAGGATGGCCCAGAGCTGCTGTAGCAGCTTACATGATACCAGACTATTGGCTACCAAGCAAAGTGGGCTGGAGATGTGTGGAGGAGAAAAAGGTGGCATGGATAGGGGCATGCCCTAGGGAGATGGCACAATTTAGAGCAGCCTTGGGGCAATTTTAAATTACCTCATGGGATTAGCCCAATGCAGATAATTTAAGGCCATCTTTGACCTTCCCATCCAGAGAAACACTGAGTGCTCTTTATCTGCTGCTCAGGAAGTGACCCTGAGAATAGAAACCTAGTTTTGTGGAATTGTAAAACATGACTTTGCAAATCCTTAAACAGGTATTCTCTCATGGGAATAATCTCATTGACTTCAATGACAGCATGACAGGTATAGTGATTTCCTGCATATCTTTGGGAAACTTATTGAATTAACTTCAAGTATCTTTGGGGTACATATTGTTAAATACAAAGTTTATATATTATTGTGGGTTAGTATTTCATGTAACCTCTCAAGGGGGGAGATGTAATGTGAGGCCTGGGAGCTCAAAGGACCACAGTGAAAATGCGCCAGACAAGAATGCACTTTTGAGATAATAAATTAGATGTGGATTTCCTGGGTGCAGATGCACATCCTTACTTCTAGGGCACCCTCTGTGCCGGACACAGCATTGCAGGGAACTTTGCCTCCCACACTCCCTCTACTGGCCACTTGCTCGGTCTCAAGTATAAGTCCCAGCCAGTCCCTTCTCTGGACTCCTTTCCTGGGTCTTCTGTGGCTCAGGCCTCCAGCCAAGTCACACACAGTTCAGTACCCATTTGGGGTTAACAAAAGGGTCCAACTCCAAGTTCAAAATCAAATACTCCGAACTAAGAGTCCTTTCTGCTGCTGTCGGCCTCCACCAAATTCCTGTTTCTTCTCCCGCTGGATTCCCCTACTGCCTCCCTTCTCCAGAGAGTCTAACAGATTTCCTTATGGATCCCCCTGCTGCAAAGCTTCTCTCATAACAACTAGCTCTTCTGCTCCTCCTGGACAGAGTTATCATATTTCAAGTTTTCAAATAGAGGGCACTGCCAGGGGGAGAGGAAGCTCAAGGGGGAGTGGGGACGGTACAACAAATTCCACTCTCCAGCTACCCAGCACTGAAAGCAGCACCATCGCCAGCAGCAGCACAGAAGTAAGGGTGGTAGTATCATACCAACAATCATCAACATTTACTCAGATTTCAAAAATCCACCTGGACATAAATCAAAGGACCAAAAAAGGGGGTTATGTCCAGGAAAACCCAAATATATGGTAACTCTACTCCTAGGCTGTTCTTCTAGTCTCTTCTTCTCTTAAGGCCCTAGACCAAGGCTCCACCACAGGAGCTTACTCTACTCTGAGTAGATCTCTCAGCCTATCTTCCCAGAGAAGAACTCCACTTGGTTTTCCCTTCAGGGTCTCCTCCCCTTTACAGACTTCTCAGCTCTATTTAAGGCCTAGCTCCACCTCTTCAAGCCAGGAGGCAATTAATCACACCCCAGGTGCAGAACATGACTAATTGGGGGTCAGTTTCTAATTAAGCCCTGTTACACCCAACTGGGGGCACTAATTTACTCTTAGGCTGCCAACTCAGGAGAGAGGCTGACTGATAGCCTTACCTGTGATTTAGCAGCTAATCCCAACTGGCTTCAAAGGTATGCTAGCTCATGACATTGAAACAATATCTAAGGAGGGGATAATGCAAATTTCCCTACCTCTAGTTACACAAAAACCCAGCCTTTTGAAGCTATGCCCTGAGGAGGGGACCATCATCTGCTGATAACTTGTTGCTGGAACAAAGAGCAAAGGCCTGAGGTATATGAAGAAACATGCTGATCTGTCCAGTCTCTCTTCCAGTTTTGAATCTGAGACAATTATGAACTTTTATCCCCAGGGAAAACCAATTGTGGGTTTTTAAAGACTTAACACCTACCACAGCCCAAGGTTGCAGTGACCCCAGACATGTGGGTAGGTTTTTTATGTTTTTTAATATTTGTCTCTGTAGTGTTTTCAGCTTAAGAAGAAATGTACTTGCTTAGGAGGAGCTGCGCGGTAACTTGTAACTGCTGGCTATTATGCAGTTCATAGCCTCCGCAGAGAAAGCCAAGTGCAGATGCTGGCCTGAATAGGCAACTTGGCTTGCTGGGAATATCACAGTGTTAATCAGGGAGCTGTACAAATTTAAAATCACACTTAGGAGAGAAAGAGACGCAGATCTCTATCCAAGAGAAATGATGACTGAGGAGGTGGGAGCATAGAGTGGGTGTCCTTGGTGGACCACAAGGTGGGAATACAGGCACAGTTTTCCTGAACTGACAGAAACTACTTTTGTCAGTATTTGCAAGATTAGGCCCATGGTCCTTTAGGGATGGTTTGGCACTTTGTAATCCACTCTGAGAAAGGGGCAATTGTCTTGGGGGAAAAGCAGGGACAGAATTGTGATTCCTAGAGTCAAAATTCAGGCCCTGCTTTCCTCTTGCTTCATGGGGGAATAAAGCTGTGCTAGTCCTTTGCCTGATACAGCATGCTTCCCCCTCTTTGCTACTCAGTTCCACCTTCTCTCTACCCCAAATAGGAGGGAGAGTTCACCTGACAGTGGCTGCTCTTCTTCCTACCCCACCACACTGGTACCTGCAATACAAGTAGCTCACACAGGAGACTAAGGGGATTCAGTCTTCTGGGTGGGAGCATAGCCAGGGTCATCACAAACTAGACACAATCACAGATGGCTTATTTTTATAGCTATCCTTACTCTTCATTCGTGTGTCTTACAAGGAAGTTACACTATATTTATACACACATTGCTGGAGCTGGACTCCCAAAATCTTGACCTACGTGCCAGTTACTTCCTTTCATCCAGATCTCTCCAGAGCATAATAGTGCCATTCAAAACCAAATGGTTTTGTTTGCACATAATTTCAAATTTCAATAAGGGTTTTCACCACGGGGCAGTTATCCCCCTTCAACTTTTCATAGGTCTATATGCTCTATTATATACTCCCTTTTTTTGCCACTACCCCACCCCAGTTTTGCCAGATATAATATAATCTCATACAGTGTTTTATATGCTGACACAACTGTGCTCTTTTCCCCCTGATTTTTTCTGAAGTAACTCCCCTGGTTGTCACCTGTCCTGTATTATATAAAACAATCCTATATGTAACTTTCTGACCTGTCAGAATTCTGAAGTGCCAGTTTCTTATTCTATTGATCACTAAAATTATGTGTTTTTGGCTTCTTTTTGTTAACTTAAAAAAGGAGTCTGGAAATCCTTGAAAAACATCCAAACTATATGATAAAATTTATAATTGGTTTATGTTTATTATGCTCTCTTATTGCCTTATACAAATCCTTGGTAAGAAAAAAGTCATAAGATAGACAAAAAAAACTAAAAATTATTTTGCACAGCCATGTTTCCACTCATTCCCACTATATTAATGTTCAGCAAGATAGCAATAACTATGTCTTAAATCACAGATGTGTAACTATATCCTGTTCAGTTTTAAAGGTTGCACAGATTTTAGTGCACAGCTAGAATCACTTAGATGGAAGGTCAAGATAATTATCATACAATAAAATTTATCTGAGTGCAATGTGTGTGCACTACAATGCTACAAGCTTCGTGAAATTATAGAGATTTCTGGGTAACCACTAGTACATCTGCATGAGCAGCAGAATAGCAGAGGTTGATCAATACCCAAGTATTTCATTTTTAACTTAGATCAAACAAACATTTTTAAATTGTCCAAGTAAATTAACACATTCTATTGAAACGTTATTTTCTAAATTCTGACAGGTTAATAATAATATATTGTATCTAAGACAAATACCACAGAATTACATCACAACACATTCCAGGAAAACTAAAATCAATTTTTGAAGCATATCAAGAACATAAAGTATCACTCTTGCAAAGGGGTGAGAGATATCAGACCAGAAAGTGTTTATGTGTAGCAGAGGGAAAAAATATATATATTTTTTTAAAGCAGAAGAAGAAATGGGGCATACGAAGCTTAAAGTTGTGAGGTAGAAGCAGCTTTTAAGAAAGACTCAAGATCACATTGTGTCTTGGGTATTTTAACCTACCCAAGTTTGAGATTTTATCAATTTTTCTTATAACAGTAAAATTCATACTAATCTATTTAAATTTACTAAAAAAAACCCCAAGTGTATTTTTACTGTAAGATTACTAGAAATTCATCTTGGAACCGGGACAGTGTAAAATATGGAAGGATAAAAGCATGCATTGCTTCCAGTGATTCTAAAAAGATATAACTTATCTTTCCATAATCATATATCACAACGAGTGAAAATAATCACTATTTTAAGGGGCTGATTCTGCATCTGACTGCATGGATTGGCCTTTTCACACCATACCAGGTGGCCCTACCAGCCTGTGTCCTGCACAAATTTCTGAATCATGTGCACACTCTTGAACCATGTCATAGTCAATGCGGTGGAGAAGTCATCATAAAATGGACAGACAGTGGATGAGGCTATGAGTGGGCCTACTTATGCTTCAAGCTCATATTAAGTATGCAACAGCTGCTTTGGGCAACAGCAGTCCTGTCCATCTGTAGCAGTAAATAAAGATACACCAGAGGCAATAGGTGATAAATGGCCTGAAAGTCAGGCTGCAGCTGCATTTCTTTCACTTCCCAAGAGTGCAGGCCCCTGATTTTCAAGCAGGGATGGATATGGACCATGTGGTCTATTTTCATCACTTTAATTCAACGCTTGCTTACAAATTACTTCTTAAAAATCCTTGATCTCGACAAAGAGAATTATGTTTGCAGCATGGCAACTAAACTAAGTCGAAGACATTTAACTCACTCTTTAAATGTAAAATAACCTAATGTACAAGATTTCTTTCATCTGGCAAACAGAAAAATGCACACTGTTGAATATTCAACTATTGCATTTATCATACACGCACAATCAGTCAAACCTGCTCACAACTCTGACAAATGTCCAAGAACATAGCCAATCTTGTTACATAGAACAGCAGTTTCCTAGGAAACCAAAATACAGCAACATTCAAAGAGAATGCATCCAGAGCAACGAACTAAAATAAACCCTGAATTTTCATTAGTTTTGCCTTTTTTGAAACATTAAAACGTATCTAAATATACAAAACATGTAACAGTGAAATACTAATCCTAAAGCATTGTCATCTGTGACCTATGTTCTCCCTGTTCATCTGTGAACTAATAAAGATGAAAAGAATGTTTTGCTGGAAGCCTTTTTGAATGCTCCTTTCTTTTGCACTATTAGTGCTGTTTGTCAGGTGTGGTTCTATACATTTTAGATTCTGAGCATATCACAAACAAAGTCTTTATAATTATCCACAGCAGGAAGCAAAACATTACATTACACCAACTTTCTTAAGCCCCTATTGGTTATTGAGGGGGAGGGGAGATTATGTGTAAAAGGCACTTTTTCAGGAGAGCTGCATGGGATTTAACTCAACATACTGAGGTCTAGAGAGAAGAGCAGAGTGAAGTAACTCCCAAAATTACTAAGGAAGTATAAAGTTATGGGAACAGTGGTAACTAATGGTTAAGCACATACGGTAACATTTTCAAAAATGCCTAAGTGACACAAAACCTTAAAGTTATATTTTAAATGCGAAAAAAAGGTGTGTTTTTACAGTGACATGGTTAACATTCATTAGTTATCACACTGTAAAATCATAAAAGAGACAAGGCTTTTTAGTTTTTAACCTCAATGTAACTATGTCAGGTCACACATGGGTCAGGGTTATGATGTTTATCTACCCATGTTACATAGTAGTAAAAACTATGTGTGCTTTGCCGCCACTAGGATTTTACAGCAAGGTAGCTGTCTTGAGTTAGGTGTCTCAGCGTAACACCACACCTTTTTGGTAGTGAAGACATTACTTAAGTTCAATTTTCAAAAATAGCATGGGAACTTAGGAGCCGATCTCTCATTGACTTAGGTTTCTAATTGCCTAAATCACTATTGACAATTTTACCCATAATTAACATTTCAGAATGAGCACTCAATCCTTCAAGGTCTTGAAAGCATAAGATCAACTAGTGTTCTTCTGAAAACATAGTTTGCTGTCACTGAAGCCATCTGTTAGGAAGGAATGTCACAAACACATTTCTGGATCAGACAGCAAACTGGAAAACGATTGCACATCTTTCTTCAGCATGCATGATCTTAAAATTCCAAAACCTCTCTCATCTATCTTTATCCCATATTTAGCCCATCACTGTACTAACCCAGGCCCTTCATTTACATATGCCTTTTTATTTTTAATTAAATTTGAAGATCTTAGCTTTTCTCTTGTTCAATGACATATAAAACAGATTTGTGAAAATCAGAAGAGGAATACTGCAGATCTCTCTGTTAACTCACTATACTGTGGGGACCTCACAAACATACTTATCATTTGATTTGAAGTCCTTAAAAGACATGATGGAATGGTTTTAAGGTTAGTGTAATCCCAACTTTTATTATGCAGCAGTTTCAGGCTGAAATATATTGACCTTGAAAAAAGCATAAGCCACGGACAATACTAGCAAATTTAACTGCATAATCCTTAGTCACTACAGATTATGTTGATCAGATTCAGACAAAGTTGCCTGCTACTGTGGATTCAAAGTAATATCATGAGGGAATAACTACATCTTTTCTGGTTGAATTTTGACCAGCATTGTTTGACAAGTTTTTGAAGTTCCTGGAAGCACCTCAGGACAATATGTGGATGTCGGATCCATGTCCATTCTGGCTGGCTAACACCAATGGTTAGATATTGTACATTGTTTGTGGAGGCTGTAAATGAGAGATTGGTGATTGGACCAGGGCTAGCTGGCTGTAGCTCTATACTGATAGAACTAATGGTGGTATGATAGGTTAAGAACTCGAGGAAAATGACTTATTTTCAGGAATTTATACCTCAACAAGCACTCCAAAATAAAATATTGGCAACCAGCAGTGCAAACATGAATTCTCGCCATTTTCATCAATTGTTTATTGGTTGGGAAAACAACTGATAAAAAATAGTGAGAATACACATCTGCACTGCCAGTTTCCACGATTTTATTTCTAGGAGCTAGTCGAGATACAAGTTTCTGAAAATGAGTCAATTTCCTCAAGTCCTTAATCCATCCTACGCTCAGTAAAGTACTCACTTCATTTCAGATACATTAGCTAAACTCACACCATAGGCCTTACTCTCTAACTTCAGTATATACCGTTCTTGCTTTGATGAGGACACAAAAGTGAATGAAAGATAGACACAGGAATAGAGTCAAGCAGCAGGCCCCAACTTTAATGTAACAATGGCAAGGGGAGTTATCTACCTACACCTATTCCTTGTCATATATCAGGCATTTAACTGGGTCTAGTGTGGCATTAAGGGCTCCCACCTTATAACCAATAACTTGAGGTAGACCCTCTTCAAGCTAAGCCCTAGTCATCAACTTACTTCTAAACCCTCTCTCCCTCCTCTCTGGCCCCCATTCGGGGGAAAAGGGCACTGAGGAGGACCTCAATCTGTGAAGACTTCAGGTTTCCAGTTTCCTTATGCCAAAGGATCTCATTCACCTCTGAGAGCTCATCAGCCTTTATCCACAATGGACACCAGCCACAAGTCGTGACAGCCTTAATTCTGGCATTTCCTAAAGCTGAATGCTTGACTTTACAATCATAAACATTCTTTTAACATCAGAGATATTTATGTTATATATGTTTTATATATGTTTTAATATCTACAAACAGATATCATTCATTGTTGGCCCAGTGTATTTAAGGGTTTGATCTTTCCTAGTGTGTGCTCAGCATCCATGCAGAGAAGCTTCACATTATATACAGGAGCATGCACACAGTTCAGCAATGCAAGCAACAGCGCACAGAGGGTATGTTTATACTGCAATTAAAACCCTTGGCTGACCTGTGTCAGCTAACTCAGGCTCACAGGGCTTGAGCTAAGGGGCTATTTAACTGCAGTGTAGATGTTCAGACTCCCTGCACAGCCAAGGGGCTGTTGACAGCAAGTCAGGAGTGGGGGGCTATTCCTGCAGGAAATGTCCGCAGAAGGGGAGTTGCCTCCTCCACAGCCAGGGACTCGTTCTCCTCTTTGCAATCCTGGCTGGGGGTTTCTGCTTCACCAAGCCAGGACAACTGCAGCACAAGCTGGACCCCTCAGCCACATAGGGAGTCTCCTCCAGGTTCACTGTCAGTGGTGGAAGGGATCTTCTATAGCCTTGTAGGATATCTGAACAAGCCTTAATTGCTACAATCCTTCTGCAGCCTCATCAAACCATGTTTACCACAGCAACACCCTCACACAGTGACTCCTGGGTGTGGTAACTTGACATGGTAACAAGCTTCCTGAGGCACTATTCTCTTTACCCCCAATTGAGCCTCACCACGTAGGGAGCCTCACCTCACCAGTTTCTGGCCCTGCATTTACAGAGATGGAAAGAGAGTGGAGAACCTGACAGATCACAAGCACTTCTTGTTGAGGACTTTTCACATATTTAATATACATGCTTTATAGTTTCTGGAACTGGCAATTAGTTTCTGAATGTTTTGGTTAGGCTGTGCCTCACGTGCTGGGGCTGAAGAGCTGCCCCTGCTGCAAGTCCTGAATCAATGAAGAAGGCAACCATAGTGATGTTAAGCTCACTGGGTCACATTCATACATGACAGAGGAGCTGCACCTGTTAATACCAAAGCTGAACTGGCATCACCATTTACAGGTACATTTATCACATTGCACTCAGAATGTCAGTAAACAATTACAGCATTTTAAAATAGTGAATGAACAATTGGCACTCTTAAAACTACTCTGTTCTGATTCTTTGTTGTCTTGCTTCTTGGGTAGCTTTCAGTGCAGAGTGAGTGCAAGTGGAAATAAAATGCTACACTTTATTTATTGGAAATAAAATTCCAATCGGCTACATTTTACACCATTTGCATTTTCTTTGCAGTGATGTAAATGACTACATGAGGTGCAAGACAATGGAGAATCAGGTCCCTTTTCTCTGCGCGATAGAATTTCTTCAGAATAAATCAATACTGAAAACTTTTGCTACTGAGTAAGGAAGACAATGACTCAGATGACCTTTGCCTTCCTGCACTCTCAAGGTCTAGACTATTTAAATACTTCTGTTAAAATATCCTATTTAAAACAGTACAGTCTTTATTTAGATAGTAAGCGGCTCAAGACAGAGACTTTTCTTATTTGCCTGTAGAGTGACACACACATCACTTGGAGCTAAAAAATAATAAATAATGTGGTATAGGCTCCATGTAACAGAATTACTGTTAGTGAAAAATCCTTGTCTTCTAAAATCCAGCTTTAAACAAAAGGTGATGTGTGTCTCATGCTCAGGCTTGAACATTTATGACTGTAGGTAAATCTAGATGGGCACTTTTAATAAAAACCCTAAATAAATAAAGTATATTCTTTCAATCAAATCACACTGAAATAAATGGGAGTTTTGCAGAATGATCTGATACAGTATACGACCTTTTAGTTTAATTCCATCTTGTGTCCATCTCAGATTTTCATAGAAAGATTTTAAAAATCTATCTTTACCTGTGAACTAATAATCTTGGCAATTTTTTGGATCAATAATCTCTTGAGTTTCCAGATACACTTAGATAATTGCTTAGTCAGAAACTATCCCAGAAAACCAGAAATTATGTCAGTACATCCACCCACCCTCTCACCCATACCCTAAAGCTAACAGTATTTGGGATTAAGCAATGTACAGTAGATGCTTTGACTACAGTTTACTGTCTTATACTGGAAGGAAAATTATAAGTACAGGAGAATAGCCTTGAGGCATTAGTGTAATCCACAGTGGTTGAAGTACGGAAGCTACAATTATTTAATACATTTTAAGACCATAGTGCAATAAACAGTCTGCTGCAAGAAAGCAGTGCTGGCTAAAATATAGCTCTGTAACTGTGTTAGCTTTTACAACAGAAAATATAACTGGGAAAGGTTAGATGAGTCTCTCCGTAGAGCTATGAGATCTTACATTCTTTCAAATTGAGATAAGCCAGAACCCACTATTTTGTATTCAAATTTACCAAAAGTTCTGGAGTATCTGAATCTGGAATTTGGTTTGATCCATTTTCAAGATGAGGCTAGCATCTACTGATATTTATTTAGGGTTTGTTAAAGGAATATACTAACTAGAGTCACTTCTCCATATTACTCTTGCAGGCCTTGCACACTAGAAATCTTCTGAGCTGTTCACACAGGAGGTTGTCCCTGGACTGTGCAGTATGGGGAAAGGGCTGGAACATGCTCTATAAGCCCCCATTCCCTTCCAGCACTCCTTATGATGAATTTGTATGAACACTGTGCATTGACTCCTAGCTAGGAAGAGAACAGCGTTTGGCCCATTATAAATTGATATATGTAAACAGATTAAAGATGCTTATTCATACACATTAGACACTAATGACCAAAATCTGCACTCACTTATGAATTTGCCACTGACAGTATACAGGGTAAGCTCAAAAGGTAGCACCAATGCATAGTAGACAGCTGCACCTACAAGGGGTGGTTTGCTTGAGGTTGGTCCTGGCGACTCACTCAACTCTCACTAGTAGCTTGAAGTAGCTGCATGTGCACTGCAGGACCTCATTCTGAGACACTGCCTTGGCTGGCATGCTGTGCCTACTCAGTGTAGCTAGTGGTGATAACTGGCATGGAAAGGTGCACAAAGTTTTCTATGGCAAAGCTGACAAAACAATTTGCAAAGTGTAACATTGAAAAAATGGTGCTGTAACAAACTAGTGGATAGCTTAGAGCAGTGTTGCAGATGGATTATGATACACTGGTCAATCACAAAGCCAAACAGTCGTGGTCAAACATTTGGTGAATGTCAGACCATAAAACTGAATGAAGAATAGAAAGAGAAAGAAAAGAATGCCAGCTAAGTTATGTTCAAGGCCACATTCACCACTCAGAAACCACAGCAGTGGGGCAAAAATTATGCTGTTGGAGCAAACATAAACATAATTTTTGCCATGCTAATTCAATCAGAGCTAGTGCTAGTATGTCTCCTTCAGCTGGAAGTAACTCCTTGTGATGCTTTATCAGGGTGATCAGGACTATGAGTCACCTTGTTACCCCCTGCCTCTAGCGAGAGGTGCTTAACTAGATGTCAGCTCCCTGACATCACCTGTCTGGTAGCCACCCAAACAATATCCTCAGGGCTCTGCCATCCCTTACTTTGTCTTGCAGGTTAACAATAGGTGTACCCCAAACCCTGAGCCCCCTGACGGGTTCCCCTGCAGTGTCCAGCCCATAGCCACTGGACATTCACAGAAATTACCAGGTAAACTGTCCCCAAAGGAACAATGCGCACACCAGCTTGTTTGGTTCAACTGAGGGTCAGCTCCAATATAACATCACAGCACTGGGATACAGATACAGTGAAAACCATCATAAGTTTATTGTCAAAGGCTCAGATGTAAGAGATAGTGAATAAGGATAATGATGGAAACAGAAATATCTACAAATGGTTACAAAACGAAAAGTATAACATGCTTCCTAGAGTCCAAACTTAACTTGAACAGGCTGAAGCCCTTATCAAAGTTTCTCTCCCAGCTTCTCTAACCAACATGGCTAGAATCCCCCATTTATGACTGCAAAAAGAGCTGGCCTTTTTGCTTCCTCAGTGGAGGATAAAGTAGTGTCCCTTCTCTTCTCCCTATATCCCCAAAGTTCATTGTTTCATCCCCAAAGTCAGGATGATCCCCTGTGGTTCAGTTCTGTTTCCAGTGTCTTGCCTTCTTGTTGGCTTCCCTTCCCTGTCCATTGTGTTGGCTTAGAGTGCTTAATCTACATGGCTGACAGACAGGTGAACCAACACAGATGTGTAACAATTATGTTTAACTAGAGGTATGTAAAGTACATTTTTAATTCTTATTGTTTTCTGTTGTCAGTTATTCTATAATTCAAGTTGAATTTGGGGGTTTTAAATTTATCATTATGTCTGCTTCTCCTTCCAACCCAACTGAAAGGTGCCTATCAAGCTCTTCCATTTCTGAACCGAGGTGCTTGGTGCCATTTTTACTTAAGTAGAGTTTGTTTAATCCAAACAGTCACTTCTTAGAACAGATGGGATACCAAAAGCATATGTATTCAAAATCTTCTCTTAATATTTAGTGGTGCCACCAGTTGGACTCCAGTACCATCTTTCTCCTTATTTCACTGAAATTTACGATTGGCCAACTCTCTAAAAGAGAAGATTGTGGGCACCAAACCAGTCTTCAGTTTTCTTCCCAAATTGCTACAGTTCATTGGTTTCTCTTCCACCAAAAGTCTTCTGTAACAGTTTTCGTTGTTGTTGGCTTCACTTATTACATGTGCAGGGCTTGCAGGAGCAAAATCTCATATACGTCTGTGTCAAATAGGTAATTATGCACAAATGTGGAATGGTTTATCCACGGTGGGGCTGATTTTCAGAGATACTGACCTCAGTGAGACCTGCTGGTGGAGGTTTTGGGGATCATATTCTCAAAGGCAATTAGACACCTAATTCCCATGGGTGTCAGGTACCTACATGCCTTTGAGAATCTGGACCTTGCTGTCTGGAAATGGAGAAATATCTACAGAATTTACAGATGTGATTAAGAAAACCGTTGGGAGAACTGGCCTTAAAATACAATTTTAACCAACACCATTAGATAGCTTTCCATCACTAAGAAGCTAACTTGACAGAAACATTATTTTAAAGAAATTTATCCTTTTCCTTCAATATACAGTGAGATGCTTACAATTTCTAACTTTTATCTTATCACTTGTGTGTATTATGGAAGCATCAGTTGCAACTCCATAACTAAATCTCCCGTTTCACATTTTAATGACAGAATTTAGTCTCCAGATTTGGAAGAATAATTTTTCAAGGACAATTCAATTTTCTATGCAATTTTTTAGTAATTAAAAAACACAACCTTTGTGTGACTACAACCTTGTTTAAATTACTGACTTCTGAAAACGATTCTTGAACTGAAACAGGCATCAGTACTCTATAGTCTATCAAGACTAACTTGTCTACAGTTATGTATGGGGCAATATAAGTATCACCTATAATTACTACATTATTAAGAAGCTTATCATTTCTTTCCCTGAAACCTTCAGTACTTCCAAAAGAGCAGAATTTACATCATCACTAACAGGACACCAATTCCCCCAGCCAATGTATTCATTAGTCATGATGTAACCACAAACAGAAGTTCCTTGAAAACCAGCTACTACAAGAATACAGTTTTTTCCATTAGTGTGGGAACATACCACATTTCCCATAGGATTAAATCTGCATTTCCCTTAGCAACAATAAAATGAAGTAAAATAATGCAAGAGGAAATGGAACGTTTTAGATGTAAATGAAAAAATAGTTTTTAATTCTGATTAACATTAACTAGCTTACTATGGTTCAGCACATAGAAAATGGCAATGTAACTTCTCAAAAGTACTCATTCCAGGTTTATATTACTGACCTAGATGATTTGTGTTTTATAGACAAAGTATACCTTTTTTAAACTTTCTTTCAGTAGTACGCCAGAGGGCACTCCAGTATGAAAAATATGAGTTTAAAGACAATACAGCTGCTCTAATATTCAAAACATTTAGAAATATATCTCAGACAAAGAAGCCTCTCAAAATATTTGTCTTAAATCCAAAAAGTAGAAGGAAATTGCAGTTAAGACTGTGATTGCAAATCCAACACACATAAAGACACACAAAAGACTACAGCAGCTGTACCATCTCAGCATAATTGAGTGTCTTGATGATGCTATTTGAACATTAAACTCAGAATTTCTGGGATTCTTTGCATGAAAATTTTTGATGTTAATGTCCAAATTCTGGCAAGTGTATTAAAACAGGTTTCACTCCCTTCAAATGAGCACTCAATTTACCTGCAATAGCTGTTTAAATGTGCACTTGTATCCTGGCTTAGACTACTGTAATGCACAACCACCTTCAAGATACTTTTCTTGTTAGCAGTAAGATTTTTTTTTTAAATGGGGCTGTGAATAGGGGCATAAATGAAAATATACTTGTATGCATGTAAATTAGTGGACCATGCCTCCTAAACACTGCAATAGTCATGCTCATAAACCACTGCAATGGTCATGCCCATAAACACCATAGCGATGATATAAAGGACAATATCTTCTCTCAGAGGCTGAAATTTACCCCTGTGCAGACACAGCAAAAAGGCCTATTGCATCACTAAAATCATACTTGAGTCCAGAAGGCAGTATCCAAATAGCTGTTTCAGCTGTGCACTCTTAGTGGAGTCTGTGGTATGCAAGGATGCAGAGACTCAGGCAGATTTTGCCCTATTTTGTATAGTTTTGTTTGAATGAATTTTACTGGGTTAGTTTGCAAAGAGAGTTCCACAGAGGTGCAGGAGTTGAATTCCATTAAACTCTCCACAACTGCCGATCAGCAGAGTATAACCATATATTTGGGGACTTTGGTTTATTTGTGAGCAATATGCTGCAATAACTAGCTTTTAGAAATGTATTTCAGTATTAATTTAAAATCAGTTCAGCCCAGCATTACAGCTGAGAAGGGAAATTTACCCTGGAGCGGAGTGTTGGCAAATTATGGCCTCCATGCCTAAACCCCACTTAGGGGCTATGTGAGAAAGTTTACCTGCTGAGCAGCTGCACAGGTCTTGCCTGTGCACTCCATCATGTGAAGGGTTTCTATGCCAGGATAAAGCAATATTAGAGATGGAGTATGAGAGGGGCTGCAGAAACATAATTACGTGGCCTCAGTGTCCATAATATCCTGTGCAAATAGCACAGAAGCTGCAGTCACTGTTCCACCTTGTTGGCTGAAATAGTAGCCACACAAGTGCTATGAGGCAGCATTGCACCCTGCTGCCACCACTACATCTAGGTGGAACCCTAATGCCTAAGTATTTGGAAACTGGAGTGAACTTCACCCATGATCGTCTATTTTTTTCACAGCGCCGTCACCAGTTAATTTATAATCTGTAGCTCTTATTCCCTTCTTATGCTAGTTTTATACTAATGTAACCCCACTGACTTTAAGAGAGTTAATCGTGAAGTATACCAGTATGAGAGAAGAATCAAGTCCAGTAACAATACTATCACAGAAATTATAATAGAAGTAGAAAATTCCCAAATGTCAGTTCAACAGGGAGCAGTCAGAGAAAAAAAGGCTTCTAAAGCACAGCAATGGGGAATCATCATAAAGCCATCCTGTGTTACTGACATCATTGCAATACACTTCACTGTACTGGGGCAGTCTGGATAAAAATAATGAAAAGACAGAGAATACATAGTAGTAGTAAAAGGGTTAGGAGGAAATACTTATATCTGAGCATAAAACTAGAGCATATACGTACCAGCTAGATGGACACAGTATAGTACTTAGAGCTGTTTACTGAAATTGAGGATATAATGTGAATGTCTAGGTGTGATACTCTGAGCAGCCCAAAGTAGTATTATTTCGTAGGTATTCAGTACCTTATACTTATCTATTCTGCATAATTTTCACTGCCTTATTCAAAAGCCAAGACCAATATTAAGCACATTTTGTTATGTTCACTTAATTACAAACCAAATTCTCTCTCATCACTAAGGATTCCTTGGTGTCCTGAAGTAGTCTTATTTTGTTGCAAGTGTCATCCTCTACTGTTCTCAAATATTGAGGACTCCTCATTGACTGTTGCTAAGGGCGGTTTCCTACTGAGACTCAGAATTATGTATGGCTGTCTATCGTATCTGATGCTGATGTCACTACATCATGTCTATTTTCATGGGGCTCCCACTGAAGACTCTGCATGACTCTTGGCCTTCTTTTCTGATTAGTTTTCCACATCTGTCTTCCTCAAGTATTTACAAACTTTATTGATAATTACTCTCCTTTCAGATCTTAGCTATGTCTTCGAAATTATCAATATATATGCTGCATCAGGGGAGACTCTGCTTAAGGGTATTTTAAAAGCCTTTTGTTGATCACCCCTCCCGTGCTTTCTGAGTTTCAGCTCACCATAGAATGCTTTCATCAAGGGTCTGTCCCCATCCGTTCTGATAACATGACCTGTCCATCTAACTGAGCTTTGATGATCATTGCCTCCACACTGGCTCCTTATGCTCTCTTGAGAATGTTAATGTCTGAGACTGTCTCACCAGTGGACCTTCAAAATAGAGCAGAGACAGCAGGTGCAAAATTTTTCAAGTTGCTTAATGTATCTGTGGTAAACTGTGCAGGTTTCACACCTGTATAAAAGGGGTGCTATCATTGCTGCATTGTATATCATCAGTTTTGCTGACTGTTTGATGGTGTGCTGGTTGCATGTCCTATGGCAAAATCTTCTAGAAAATTTCATATTCTGTTTGATATTTCTTTATCCAGGAAACCATCTCTTGAGATGGCACTGCCAAAATATGTGAAGTGATTGACACTCTTCAGTTCTGTACTATCAATGGTGATGTTTGACTCAATTACAATGGTTGATGAAGCCGGTTAGAAAAAGACTTGAGTTTTTTCCAGACTGATAGTGTGTTGAAATGGTTTAGTTGCCTCTGAGAACCTGTCAACAATACACAGGTCACTTGCACTATGTATATGTACAGCATAATCATCCACAAAAAGGGCTTCACACAAGTTCCTAAAGAACTTTTGTCTTTGGAGACTGAAGAGTTTTCCATCAGTTCTGTGCCTTATGTATATTCCATTTTGAAGGTTGTCCATTCAGAATGGCTGCGAAAGAAGAGACCATAAAGGGCAGTGCCAACACACTGTTTCAACCCTTTAGATACGGGAAATGGTTTAGAAAGGCCACTATCTGAGAGAGCTTGACCAGATATGTCTTCATGGAATAGAGTTATGATATTAACAAATTTGATGGTGCATCCAAACCTATCTAGAATTTTCTAGGCCATTTCTGCTCATGGGTATCAAATGCTTTTCTCAGATCAAATGAAGATGGCACACAGTTCCATGTTTTGTTCAAATTATTTTTCCTGACTCTGTCTCATAATAAAAATGTCCATGGTGCTCCAGCTTGATCTAAATCTACTTTGGGCTTCTGATAGAAACTTCTCTGATACTATTTTCACAAGTTGTTTGAGCAAAATACAGGCTAAGATTTTACCACCTACAAATAGCAGGGATACAACAGTAGTAGTTACAACAGTCAGATTTGTTGCCTTTATTTTTGCATAGTGTACTTATGATTGCATCTTTGAAATCCTGAGGAATTCCCTTGGCTTGGAAATATAACACATTCCCAAATGTCAGTTTTTAAGCTACCTGAAAAAGGAGCTTTAATAGTGGGATGGATGGGCCCAATATGATATGAATGAATGAACCCCAATGAATCCTACATTTCTCATTTGGCAATCTCAAGTGTAAGTAAGAAAAGAGATACTGTGGCTAGGTAGCCACATGCTTTGAGTTACCCAAATTATCTCAGATACAGTATATCCACATTATCTCCAATTCTTCCCTAGTGCTGGCATAGACCCTATTGAAAGAGTTGTTACCACTGGAAGAAAACAGTGCCTATTGTACAAGTCCCACAAATGCAGACATTGTTAAAAAGTCCCATCTTTAAAAGAAAAATCACAGCATATTAAAAGGAGGTGAACTGATTTATTTTTAATGACAAACATTCTGAGATAATGCCTCACCCTTTACACATCATCAGTAAGAATGTGATATACCGCAGATGCTGATACCTGAAATGGATAGGACAGTTTGTTCAGATGAAAGCTGGAAAGTCACTTACAGACCCTGCTTTATCCTTTTATCATTTTGTAAAAAGCCAAAGGAAATAGCCCTACCTTATGGTTCCTGCAACTCTGTTGGCTCCTGAGCTGGGAACAGTTTGAATTTTCTGGCAGGCTGATACTTTTCTACTTATTCTTCATTTCAAAGCTAACAAAATGACTTCATTAAGTTTATGGGCTTTAGAAAGCGACCTTGGAGAGGCCCAACTGCCATCACTGGAATAGCTGGCAAAGTACTTGTTGATGTTCTGTTTACAGTGTAAACATAGTCATTTTTTTAATACACGCAGTGTAATAAGACAATACATTTTATACTTAGAAGCACATTGATGAATCTTTGTAATTATATAGATAACTTGTAGTGTCAGTTTAGTACAACTCCAAATAGAAATTATATGTTTTACTTGCTTTACATGGCAGATAAATTTTATCACCTTTTACAAAAGTTGCTGAATCCCAAATTTGTCTGCCTGCCAAATGAAGGTGACATTTACTTTTTCTCCCTCCCCGCAACATAAGAACAATGTGCTCTTAAACGGATCATTTTTAAAGGGAATGGAATTCATGCTTTAGTTGTGTTCCCTATCATTAGCTGTTATTCTCAATCAATTGTTAATAAATCAAAACATTGCCATGAAAACCTGATATATCCCAATGAACAGATATGGATCATAAAATGAATGTGGGTTCATTCAGAATAGAAATTGTGATAAAATAGATAGCGAACACAGTGTAATCTGTTTTAAATGATCAGCCAAGAAATCACCAAGGACCGATCATCTACTTGATAGAACCAGATACTTGTATATGACCAAATTATACAGAATGTAAGTCAAAGTGCTGGCTGGAACAGTTAATTAAAGCTCAGTATTCAACCACAGCACTGATTCTGCTTTGTGTAGGCGGGTCTCGCATACCATATTAGATCACCCTTAACATTGGTCTAATTTCTAGCAAGCTAGACTAGCTAAAAAGAAGCCAATATTGCCATTGTGCAGGGGCATCGCCATGACCATGTCCCCTTTTTTCCTGCTGAATTGGACCATCTTTAGGACCATGATGGTGGTGTAGTGCAAAGAGGCCACAATTTATCAGAGAATCTGGCTCATCAGTTGACTTTAACTGAAGATCAGACAGGCGGTTAGTTATGCACAAACTCAGATAAACACAGCTCAGATCTCCCAGTTCCCTGGAAGCTTTTGGATCTGGATTTCTAAGGCTTTTTCCTTGTTTACCCTGGAGGTAACTGCACATTAGGGGCGAGAGTTGAACTTCAGAGATCACTACTATCCTAAAATCAGAATCCTTTTCCTACTAAGGACTCCTTTAGCCTAAGGGAAAGTTAGTAAAGATGGGGCATTCATTAGCCTCAGCCTAGGATGGGAAACTGAATTAGCAGCTCTGATAAATGCAATAATGCAAAGTAAAGAATTAATTTATGAAAAATATTGGATTTCCCTGCATATTACTGCAATAAGGAACAAAGTATAATTCTTTTCCTAGAAGTTATAAAACACAGATCAAATTAGCTGCAATATACTAGTTGTAACAAAATCCTCACTTCTTGTTTTAAGAGACTGATAACCTAAAAATCATACTTCTGTCTGAAAAGCCTTTACCTACAATTGTTACAAATAACACTTAATAGTACTAAAACGGTGAGCTTAAACAAATGTATCTTCTTCTCATTTTTTCAACTTGATTACTCTGTGCATTAGACAGCAATGTGTGTATTTCCACTGTTTTCTCTGCAGAGTCAGTCATCTTCCCCCTGTTGTATATATGGGTCTCAGCAACAGGGGAGAGGAAAGTAGGAAAACATGATGGTAAAACCACAGAACTTCGTTGAGAAGCTCGAAGGAAGTTGTATCTGAAGCTGTTTTCAATTCATTCTTTTCAACCAATTAGATTTCAAATTAGCTGTGTATCTTCCAGCACAATAAAGCTCCAAATGCTGAAGTAGAGAGCCCAACAATAAAAAAAATGAAAACTAAAAATTAGGAATTGTGGACTGCCTTAAAACACTTAAAATGCCTCAAAACTGGAGATTTTCCTTGCTCAATGGTTTAAGGGGAGGGGCAGCTATTACAATAATATCTACCAGAAAAACTACTTAGAAGAAAAAAATCTACCAACTACCCTCAATATCCTTAGAGTTATACTGGAGTCTGTGAATCTATTGCTCTCAAGTATCAGTCTACCATCTGGCAGATAGATAGAAACTTTAATGTTTACTTACTCTAAGATTTGGATTTACCCTGAGGAGTGGCCAAGGATTTGCTGAAGTGAAACAACAGCTTCTTGAGAGGAAAGTGAAATTCACAATGCTGTATCTAACAAAATTGATTTGTTACAGTTGCCAAATTTTTAAATTTTACTTACTGACGCCCTGAGGAAGTACAAGAATTCATAAGGCAGAGAAAATGGAAAGTCTCAATAGTGGAGACTCCTGAATAATCTACACGTAGGGCACATTGATATGATTTGAATCAAATTTTGCATTTATGACTTATTCAAACTTGATGGGGGGTCTGTATGTCTGTGTGTGTGTGTGTGTGTGTGTGTGTGTGTGTGTGTGTGTGTGTGTGTGTGTTTTTAAGGATACGTCTATTCTCCATCTTTTTCAGGAGTAACTATTTTGAATCTGTTCTTATTTACAGCACCTAAACCTTTTTGGTTTTCACTCATGAAGAATTAGAAAAAAATCTTCTAATAGGTAAATTTGATGTACCTCTGAGATGCTACATGATTGAAGATGACCATTTATTTCATTGTTGCTATCGCTGTTGCACAACTGCACTAAATTTGATACGAAGTGTATCATGTAAGGTGTCAATGGAAAAGTTAAAATCTGTCAGCTATGATTATCCTGGTTAAATCCATGTATCATCACTATATCTGAAGTTATGAATAATGGCTCTGTATTTGTACCTCAAATATGTTTGTACTTGGGGGGACACCCACAAGGTAGTTTACATTCCAGTCTCACCAGCTCAGTGCTGATGGACTATTCAAACTTTATGGGCCATTAAGAAGAATCAACTCTCCAGTTAGCTTTTCCTGAAGAAACCTCAGACAGTAAGGAGCCAATGGCAACCCCTGTAATTCAGCAAAACATGTAAGGGAATGTGGACATGTGACCTCAGACTCCATCTTTGTCAGTAACTTTCTATATACAGGGGTTGTGGGCTTTGGGTGCAAACGTAAATTTCCATGAACTTGGCACAGCATGTAAAAGACACTCGAGGCATCTCCATTTTGCCTCATCGCTGCTCTAGTTCCCTATACTGTGGATTTACAGCTAAAAGGAATATTTTAAACAATGGATTGAGGACCCTCCAATCTTCTGGAAGTTACCAGAGAGACTTTTTAAAAGCAAGCAGACAGTTCCATCAGTGCTACAAACCTGATCTAAGAACTTTGCAATCATTTGTATGTATGTGATCTTTTAACCTTTTATAACTCTATTCTTTTCTTAATAAATTCTTAGATAGTTTACTAAGTTTACTATGGCCAACAGCGTGATATCTGGGTAAAACATGAGATACATATTGACCTGGGGGTTAGCGTCTCATCCTTTGGGATTAGTAGAACCTCATATATGGTGAATTGGGTTTTCAGTAACCTCTCACTGTATTAGACCAGTTTGTCTGGATGGGAACCAAGGGCTGGAATGCCAAAACGGGACTCTGTTTAGCTTTGTTAACCAGTGTGGTGTTACAAAAGCTCCTTTGCTACTGGTTTGCTGAATCTAATTATAGAATAAACCAGGTCTTGGGGAGTATCTGCTCTGAGTGTGGCATTCTCAGTGTAGTCCATCTTAGGCACCTGGTCACAACATCATAGTCTATATATTTTTCTGATTTCAATTTTCTTGCCCATAGTGTTTCTAATTTTTTATTTTTGTGAGATTGCTTCCCATAGAAGCAGGGCCGGCGCTTCCATTTAGGCTACCTAGGCGGTCGCCTAGGGTGCCAGGATTTGGGAGGGCGGCATTCTGCCACCCTCGGCAGCAATTCGGCGGCGGGGGGTCCTTCCGTGCTCTGGGTCGGCGGCGGCAATTCTGCGGCGGGTCCTTCACTTGCTCTGGGACTCACCGCCAAAGTGCCCCGAAGACCGGGAGCAGGGAAGGACATCCCCCCCCGCCGCAGAACTGCCGCCAATGACGGGGAGAGCAGAAGGAGCCCCGCCTAGGGCACCAAAAAGCCTGGCGCCGCTCCTGCATAGAAGGCAGTTAGTAATTATATGTCATAAAGAAGAGATAGGTCTGCCTTGCTAAGGTATACCCCACGTGGTTAATACATAGTGGTAAGTAGTGATTTGCTGTTCCATATAAGATTTTTTTTCCTATGCAGATTTACGTGTGGTGATACGGATATACTATATTTGAATTTATTATTAAAGGATTATTTCTTAAGGACTTCAGTAAGAACCAGCTGTAACCAAGTGTTAGTGCAATATCTTAATACATGCATACATTGTATATGTTCTCATTCTACCATAGAATGTGGGCTTCATTTTTGAGTGATGAACTTTTAAAGGGCAGTGGAAAAAATGTTTCCTGGTATTTCTGATTATCATGTGGGAAAGTATATGTAACTGGCTTATTTTATTATAGCAAATATTATCATTCCATGGTTTAGTTGATTTAGTTTTCTGAACAAGAAATTGTATATCACATAACTTTAAGCTACTGTTTGTATACTTAAGGAAATTCTAAAAAAAAAAAAATTAAAGACAAAATGAAATCACACTGGAAACTTTGGCTTTCCAACTCACTGCTTGAAAAACTAACACTAACTACTGGAGGAGGTACTTTGCACAGGTTTCACTGTAAAAAAATGGTTACCAAGCCTGCTGCAACTGTTGTTCTTTGAGATGTGTTGCACATGTCCATTTTCTGTAGGTTTTTGTGCCCTTCATTGTACAACCGTTGGAGAGTTTCTATCCTTATCAGTATCCTTCAGGGTGGCTCAAGTGCACTCTGCTCTCTTGCACACACTGTACAGGCATACAGGACCGAGCTGTCCCTGACTCACCTCAGTTGCTTCCTATCAGAATGACTGATAGAGAGGGGAAGGAGGATGGGTCATGGAATGCACAACTCATCTCAGAGAGCAACAGTTATGGAAATGTTAGTAACTGTTTTTTCTTCGAGTGATTGCACATATCTACTCCACTGCAGGTAACTTACAAGTAGGCCTCTTGTCTAAATTTAGCATCATCTCTAGATTGTTGAGAGATTGCATAGTGGGGGCAAATATGTGACATAATGACCAAGTTGCCACTTTGCAAATGTCTAATATGGACACATGAGCCAGAAACACTGCAGAGGCCGCATGGGATCTAGTCAAATCACCCAGTATTCTATTTCAGTGTTTCTCAACCTTTTTGAGACCAAGGACTGGCTTCATGCCTTCCTAAACTGTGTCCTGGAGCTCTCACAGACTTGTCTTTGAGAAACATTGCTCTATCTCATGGGTTCATGTCAATCAACAGGTAACATGATCACACACAAAAAACAGATATCCATGACTAAATCTTTGCATGAAAACTGGGCTGCCCTTCATTCTGTCTACTTATACAATAAACAATTGGGATGAAGACCTGAAAGATTTATTCCACCCCAGATAAAATGCTAACACTCTGCTAATGTCTACAGTGTGCAGTGAGAGACTTTGGAAAGAAGATCCTTAAGAAAATTGCTTAGTTGATATGAAAAACAGAGACCACTCTCTTAAGCAAATTTGGATGGGGACAAAGGCAGACTTTATCTGCATACAAAAGCATGTGAAGATCTGATACTAATGCCCTTAACTCCCCTACTTTCCTGGCCAATGTAATGGATACTGAAAAGGTTGTCTTTACTGAAAGATGCAACAGAGAGTATGTTGCTAGAGGCTCGAAGAGGGGATCAATCTGCTTTGTTAAGATTAGGTTCAGGCTCCATGGTGGAACAGGGCTGTGTTCATGTGGAAACAGTCTCTCCAAACCCTTTAAAAATATTATGGCCATCACGTTGGAAAAAAGGGAGCAGTTATCCATAGGAGGGTGAAATGCCAATACAGCTGCTGAGTGTACCCTAAATCTCCAATCCTTGATGTTTCAGATACAAAAAATATTCTTGCTTCTACTCAGCATGTGCTAGACTAGGGCAGACTCTGTTCAGCCTCTGCCAGATGGAAAAACCTCTTCCACTTAGCAAGGTAAGTTGACCTCATTAATGGTTTTCTACTATTCAGCATTAACTCCTGCACCTCTCTGGAGCAGGACTCGTCTGCCAATGAATTCTCCAGCGATCTGGTTAAGGGCCTGAAGGTTGCGATGGAGGAGGCAGCTGCAATTCTGTGAAGCTAGGTCTGTGTGAAGCAGGAGTAATAGTGGGGGACTGATTGAAAGGTCCAACGGCTGTGAAAACCACTGTTGATGGGATCACAGCAGAACAATCAGTATAAGATGGTCCTTGTCCTGCTTGACCTTGCACAGAACTCTAGGCAGAAGAGGGATTGGGGGAAAAGCTAACAATAGACTTTGTGATCACAGCAACAGAAAAGCATCCATCAATGAACCAGGACTGTCTCTTGCTCTGGAGCAGAACTGGCAATATTTTGTGTTGTATTCTGAGACAAATAGATACATTTGTGGAGTTCCCCAGGTGCTGGAAATGCACCTTGCTCTCTCTGGGCAAAGGGACAAACAACCTGCTCAGGCAATCTGCCAACATATTCTGCACCTCTAGGAATTGGGCAACTTTCAGAAGTATATATTTGCTGATGCAGAAGTCCCAGAGCAGGATTGCTTCCTGACAGAGTAGTGAGGAATGGGCTCCTCTGTGATTGGTGTCAATCAGCACCAAAACACCTCTCCCCTTGATGTGAGGAAAGATTGCTAAGCAAGCTAAACAGAGAGCCTGCAATACCTCAATGTTTATGTGTAGTTTGATGTCCTGGGAAGACCAAAGGAGGAATGCTACAACCACCGGAGGAATGGACCACCGGAGGAATGCTACAACCATCACCATATGTTTTGTAAAAAACACGTGGGGCAGCCAAGAGACAAAAGGTGAGGACTGTGAACTGATAATGATGGCCACTGATGGTGAATCTCAGAAATGTTCTGTGGTGCTGATGCATTGCCATGTGAAAGTAGGCATCCTTTAAGCTGAGAGCAGCATACCAGTCCCTGAGCTCTAGGGAAGGAATAATGGAAGCTAGAGTGACCATCCAGAATTTCGATTTTTTTTTTTTACGAATTTGCTTAATTGCCTTAGATTTAAAAATAGGCCTGAAACCCCCTTTTGCTTTAAGGATCAGGAAGTATCTGGAGTAAAACCTCTCTTCCCTGAACAAAGGAGGGACCTCCTTTATAGCTCCTACAAGGAGAAGAGATTGCATCTCTTGCAGTAATACTGTCTCATAAGAGGGGTTCCTGAAGAGGAACAGGGAAGGAGGATAGGGTGTGGGTAGAAATAAAATGGAGTATATATCCCACCACCACGGTGCTTAGAACCCTCCAATCTGTTGTGATATGGGCCAAAGCAAGATAGAATTGGGTCAGGTGGTTTGCAAAAATTGGAAAAGATGATGATGTCACTCTTGGAACTGGTAGATTGCTCTTGACCTGCCATCAAAATGAGCTCCTGGAAGATGTCATATGTCTTGATGAACCGGCAGCTGTGATAGCAGAGGGTGATGGTGGGCGTCACCGTAACCTCTGGTACTTGGCAGGATTTGGGCTCAAGGAGCAACCCCCAGAAAATACTGGTGGAGCTACTGCAGATCTTGGCTTTTTTTTTTTTTCTCCCCGCCACTTGGGGTGGCAAAAACCCTGGAGCCGGCCCTGCACAGAGGTATAATTCAAAGGAAAATAATTGCAAGGTTCACAGAGAAAGACTGGAAGGTATAGATTAGAACATAAGCAGATGAGTTTTGTGCCTTCTGTGTCAAATTATTGTAAATCCTCTGAACCTTCTTATCCTCCTGTTCTAACCATGTTCCCCATTTGCTTTTCCTTGTATCTCTATATTTTCTCATTTTTTCTTCCACGTCAAATTCAAACACCCTTATTTTTAAAGCTCTTCATAACTCTGTTTTTGCCATACATGTCTTCAACATCTCCTCTTGCACCCCTCCCTTCTCTCCTAATACTTTCCCCTCATATTCTCCCAGTTTCTTCAACCAATTTAAACTTCAGGATTTTTCTTTCAGACTGCTCCATACATTAGTTCCCAATCAATGTATCCAAAATGTCTCCCTTGCCTCTTTCAAAATCTTCTAAACCGCCATCTTCTCAGTCAAATATTTTGGCTGCAATTACTGTATTCCAGTGTCTTGTATTTTTTTTTAACTTTATATGCATTTAGATGTTAAGCACTTCAGGAAGCAAGTAATAGACCCATCCCTGTATAGCAATGGTTCTCAAACTTTTGTACTGGTGACCTCTTTCACATAGCAAGCCTTTGAGTGCAAGCCCCCCCCCCCACTGTATAAATTAAAATCACTTTTTTATATTTAACACTATTTTAAATGCTGGAGGCAAAGCAGGGTTTGGGGTGGAGGATGGCAGCTGGGGGGTCACGAACCCCTGAGGGGTTCTGACCCCTAGTTTGAGAACCCCTGCTGCATAGCTTGCTTCCCGTATCAGTGCAGTATTATATATTCCTACATCTACAAACAAACACACACACACACACACACTTTGAGTTTGTATATTAGATATGTGACAAAGAATAATAATAAAAAGAGTAAACAAAACATGTACTTTGTTAGTCAAGAGGATTTGTCTTTCTAACTGGCAACTACTAAAAACTCAATTTAAATCTTACACAAAATTGAAAAATTCTGTTTAGACACTTTCAAGTGTCTCTGTTAAGGTACATCTCACTTCTGGAAATAATAGTGCCTCAGGTTTTGCATCTACCCTTTACCTATTCTCAGAAGAAGAAGAGTTATTCCAGCTGGAGGAAGACTGACTTTTCTCTTTTTTATGACTACACGTGGAGACTGTTGTCTCCAAGTATTAGCAGCAGAATATCAAGTAGGCTCCGCAGCTTTCAGCCTGACACAGAGCCAAGATCTGCAGCCCTCTGAGGGCTTGTGTGGCTCACAAGGCCAGAGCAGTTTCAGATGGAGGAGAATTAAATATGGAACACTGGAAAATCATCTTACACCTAGAGACTATGTGAGTTTCCAAAAGTTGCATTTCTCTTGTGGAAAAATATAAGGCGTTTATTTTTTTTTAAAATGTCAAGGAACAATAAAAAGGCTACATATTTAGTATTCACTGTAACTGGATAAGTGACCTATTGTAAACTAATAAGATTTAGTATTAGTATTCAGAATTCAACAGCATCTTTAAACTTATAAAAAGTCTTTCTCTCACACACACACACACACTCCACCCCCCAACCCTCTCAGGTAAGACATTATTTTTTGGAAACTTCAGCCACACACAGTAAATGTGCTATACCTTGTTCCATAATTGTAATCTAAGTGCCTTTAGAATCAACATAGAAAGGCAAATATAAAAATGTTAGAAGACTTTCAAGGTTCTCTTGCTGCAGAACCTCATCCCAACTCAGCTGACAGAATCACGCCCATTTCTCTGTAACGGAGACTTTGACCCCAGAAGTGCCTCCCCCTCAACCTCTCACAAAAAAGACAAGTTCCTTCACACTCAGATATAGAAGAAGATGAGCAATAATGAGGATGTCAAACAGACTTCTCTAAATGCGCACTGGACGTCCACTGGACTCAATTCAAGGGAATGACTCTTCAGGGCTAATTAAAAGCAAACACTCTGTAAATCAGTGACAGAGCATCTTTATGGAATCATTAATAAATTAGATGACAACCATGTTTAACATTTAACTTTATCAGAATCAGCCTTGATTTCCTCTGTCCCCAACAAGCTCCGCAAAACTCACACTGCAGTGCTAGCAAGATTTCTGCTGCAACATTCTCATAAACTCTAGGAGTTAGAGATGAATACGTTATTATACAGGTTAAAACTGAGGTTTCATGTTTCAGATGGTTCACAGCACTGGTTCTAGCTATACTCAACACCACTAAAACAAATTTGGACTTCAGAGGAGTGAAAAAGGAAAGATGGTATCAGAACAAGGCAGTTTTATGGTATCTCAAGGGCTGCCAAGCTTGACAAAAATGCTGTTCAAACCATTAGGAAGCTGACAAATTCCCAACTTTCCAAGGAATTCACTTCTAGCTCTTGAGATTTTTGAGATAATGGGCCTTAAAACAGTCACTGCTCCCTCAGACCAACAGTGTTGCAGTGTTTGGCATTGGTTCCAGACCAGGACTTGTGTAACTTTTGATCCCTAAAACACATAGTAATCATTGGAGCAGACATCCAGTCATACAATTTCAAGCTTTAAAAGGGGAAATATTAATTGTAGAAGTAGTAATCATTCGAATGAACATGAAGATATACAAGCATAACAGGGTCTCTGCTTTGCAGGACTTGTAGTCTGGGAAAAAATCAAACAGTGCAGGGCAAATGCAAATCTTAAGGAGTAACCCATGTTAAGACTTTGATTCAACAAAGTACTTAAACATATGCTTAAATTTCAACATACCAATTGTCCCATGTGCTTAAAATTAAGTAGGGGAGAGGAGGGATAGCTCAGTGGTTTGAGCATTGGCCTGCTAAACCCAGGGTTTTGAGTTCAATCCTTGAGGGGGGGCATTTAGGGATTGGTTCCACTTTGAGCAGAGGGTTGAACTAGATGACCTCCCAAAGTCCTTTCCAACCTTGATGTTTTATATGATAACATGTTTTGCTGGAGTAGGGCCTAAATTCTGTAAACTGTGCTCATGGTTCAATCCTTGGGCCACCAAAATTTACACTGACTTAAATGTAGGCTAAACTTCTATTGGGACAAATACCAAACTCACTGCAAGCTGTAGGTGCTCAGCACCTGTCAGTATTTAGCCTAATAAGAACTTTGCCTGAGGGTCTGGTCTTACTAGATGCCTTCATTTCCCACTGACAATAATGCAGGATTTAGACACACTGTGAGGTCTATAAGAAAATTTTCAGAGCTAAAAGGTTATTACTTGTCTGTATTGGCAATAGTGTGTTAGTAATTGCATAGTTATCCTCATAAAATATTGATTTTTAAAATAATTTGATACTTAGTAGAACATCAAGATATACCTCCGCCTCTTTACCTATAAATGTAAAATTCATTTATTCAGCATTGATTAGGAAGGTGATGAGGAGCAGGGGAATGTGCATGCCACAAGGAAAAGACTGAACATACAGTTGAGTTATATACACAGATTAAGTTTTTTTCAGATCTATGAATCTCTTTCTCTTTCCTTTGTGTCTCCCTTTCACACACACAAACTCTATGCTAAATGGTGTTTATGCAGGTATTACCTTAATTTATCAATCCAGCTAAAATTTGGGAATGTTTTTGAAGGAGTGAAAAAAATGCAGAAACCAGAGATAATACTGAATGGAAGCCAAGCAACTTAGATACTGCATATCTGTCCTTAGAGTTTACTCTTATTGTCAGCACATATGATGCCATTTTTCCCATTTTCAGGTTAGGTATTTGTATAACAAGATGAATCTAAGAATTTTGATTAAAACAATGAAGGTTATAAAGGTCTATAAAACTTTTGTTTGAAAGGGCTAGTCCCCTCAAAAGGTAAAACATCTACATATCAGACAACTGTAAAGAGTACTCAAGCTGTCATCCTCTTACAGTGATTGCTTATATCATTTAGTTTCCAGTTGTAGACAACTTCACAATTACAATGACTTTGGATTTCTTGAAATAATACACAATGAAAATAGATCGGTGATTCTTGCCTATTGGTTTTATTTCTAATCACTATTTTTCCTTTTGGTATGATAAATATTCTGAGAAAGGAAGATAATCTGCTACAGTTTTTCCCACTCCCAGATGCCTAATTTGGAGCTCTCCAACCTGATCAACAGCAGTAGGTATTATAAATACCTATAAAACTTAGACAATAAGACTTACAGATTTATTCAATAAAGAGAAACATATTTTAGCAGTTCTTATACCGTATGTCTGTATTATGGAACACAAACAAAAGTAGTCTATCAGCCATATTTAAATATAACCTTGTACATTAAAATGTATTTTGTTCATTTCAAAATAACCTGAAACTTAAAGGAGCATTGATATCCATCATGTAGGTGCTATATAAAAGATACAGAGGTGTATCCTCTCAGGTGACCATGCTCCAGGCATCAGATGCAAGGCCGTGTAGCCTTGGGTAATACAAATAAGTCAAGTGATTAGGGATTTTTTTAGATTTCAACCTCACCAAGCCAACTGCAGAAAACCTAAAAACATCTGAATAGAGGTTGACTTGGCAAGATTTGTGTGAAATCAAATAGTTTTATGTACTACTTATTCTGTACAGCTTGCTATACACTGACAGTATTATATAATCATATGTGATTAGGTTTACAAAAGGTCATTGTTACTCTAGAAATGTATTTCTTATGTTACATTTTTCAACACCTAATCCTGGTATTTGATAAATAAATTAATTGCAAGGGGTGAGGGAAAGAATATTTCTATTTTTTAATAAAAATTAAATAAGGAAAATTTTTCAGAAAGATGTTCCTGAACACAGAAGTTTTTACCCAACAAACTCAGTCTCCATATATAGGTCTTCACGACAACATATCAGTTATTTATGTGTTTGGAACCAAATCCTATGATTTATTTAAAATGCATTTTAAATACAGAGCTTAAATATGTCATATAAAAACTACAATTACAAAACCACACACAGAATAAAAAATAGAAATTAAAACATGATTAATTAAAATGGTTACTCTAGAAAGATTATTTTTAATTCTTACTTTTAGGATGTGGCCCTTTACCCTCTCAAGTCCATAGGAGTTTTGCAATTGATTTCAATATAAGCAGCACCAGCTCTGTACTGTGTATAATTAAGATAGATATTTTCTGCTGAAGAGCTCATAGCAACATTAAACGAAGAAAATAATCAGTAAAAATATTTAGAATTTGGGTCATGGTCATAATTCTTTAAAAATATCTGTATTTTTAACATTTTAACATAATGTGTTAGTATCTTTCTTAAAAGAACCACTGAACAATTATTGTACCAATCCAATTTCTCAGTGTTCCTTGTCTACATTTCACACACATACACACATATATATATACACACATTTTTAGAGGTTTAGATAACTCTTTTGTACTTACCCAGGACACATTTTTTCCCTTGGGTGTTTTTAGCATGGCAACATGCAGTGCTGAGATGACCAACAACAGCCCCACCAGCATGGAAAGTCAGATGAAGGGATATTCCAAATGTCTTTGTTACCCAAATGTATAAAGTCCCTTAGCCTGGATGATACAAGCACACTGAGCATTAGGTAAAGTAACACTAAAAAAAGCCATTTTTCTTCTTAAGGTATTATCCAGTCAGACAGAGACAAATATCTCTGTAATATATAGAGATATACAAATATATATATTCAGCTGCAGAGATGTGTGTACTTTTGTACATCCATCAAGTCCAAAAGTTGACTCTTCTCTCAGAAAGCTAAACACCTAAATTCACAAATCTCTAATATCACAAATGCAGTCCTCCTTCTGCTGTGAAAATACAGTGCCTGATTACTCACCAAGCTTTAATAAAAGCTTTGAGGCTGGAGCTTACAAGAGAATTAAGACAAATACTGGAAGCAACTAGCATTTAGAGGACCTTGAAGTGATGGCTGGTCGCTGGTGGCATCATTTAAGAGCTACTGTGGTTGAATATTTCCAGGACTCCAGGACTCTTCAGAAGGATAATAAGAATTAGATCTCAGTTTCAATAAATAATGTATGCCAGCAGGTACAGTATACCTATTGCTACCTTCTGCGCATTCTCACTACATAGCGTCTGCTGCTGCTGCTTCAGAGACTCATAGTGCACCTGTTGTTGATGTGACTCCACACTGAAAGCCTGATAGCCTAACAACGAATAACATTTGTTTAGAAGATGAGAGAGAATCCCCAGAAGGGAGAGCAAGAGCTGAAAATCAGTGTCTCTGCTTGTTTCTCTTTGTTTATCTGCCCTTCTGTCCCTTTACTTTTACATCCTGTCAATCTAGATTACGAAGGCAGATTCAGGCTAAATTTTGCAACTATCAGTACTGATTAGTGTGAGTTGATTGAAATCGGATTATACAGGAAGACCTCTACCTTCTCACTCAGCAAGCAGGCCAGTACCATTTGAAAACCGTTTATGCTTCACCTCACAATACCACTGCATTAGGAACAGTTCATTTAAAGATACACAGTGCAATATGAGTAACCCAGATTGTAGTTTCCTTTAAAAAGAGAAGCAATTTTTTCAGCACTCTCTGTTTCAATAGCTATATGAATATATACCAGGATGTCTCAAATCACTTCCAAATGGACAAGTTAGCTAGAGATCTGGGGGATTCACAGGAAAGCAAAGTATGTCAAAAATATTATTAAGTTCCTAACATTTTGCATATATCTGATCACTACTACCCATATGGGATATGGAACCAAAATTATGAAAAAAGTTTCTGAATAACAATGTAAAGCATTAGTCCTGAAAATTAATGTGAGAACTGTAGTATTTTATTGCCTGTGTCAATACAAATAATAAAGCCATAAGAATTGATGTATATTATTTCAAATTATTCTAAATTAAATATGTTACTATGCAGGCTGACGGAGCCTTATTTAAATGTAGTGGCATTACACATTTTCAGTAATTAAGCATAGAGAACATAGAATGCTTATCAAGTACAAAATTAAGAACATATTATAACATTACAGTATCACAGGATATGGAAATATTTCTCTTAAGTTCACTGTAAAATCCTGGAATGAAGGAAACAAAATCTAAAGTAGAAAAAGAAACTGCTGAAATGGAGCACACAACCAAGCTGAGATGGTGAAAGAATTTCAGAACCAAAACAAGGACACAATTATGCAAGATTCAGTTAAAAAATATATGGAAATATACCAATGTAAGGGACATTGAAAGCTCATCAGGTCCAGTCCCCTGCCTTCACTAGCAGGACCAAGTACTGTCCCTGATACTTTTTATTTTTTTGTGGCACCCCAGATCCCTTAATGGCCCCCTCAAGGATGGCGCTCACAACCACCCTAGCTTTAGTAGGCCGATGCTCAAATCACCGAGCTATCTCTCCCCCAGCTAACTGACATCTAGACAATGCATGAAGGAGATGCAATAGAAACATTCAGTAATGGAGTAGAAGATATAGATCTGATAAGATTTGCCAAATAACTTCACATTAGTATTTACTCAACATACATATCTATGCTTTGATTCCACAACGCACTTAATCATGTGTGTAGCTTCAGGCATATTCATTTCTTGACCTGTGCAAATATAAGCCTTTCACATTTGGTTAATTCCAGCATGTAGATGTCCACAGGCTGTTGCTAGGCTAATTTTTAAATTTAATTTAATTTATTTATTTAGGTTGTATCCTTCCAGGATGTCAATATGAGCCTTGCTGCTGTTAAGGCAGCTCTAAAGAACCATGTGTCCTCTGTATGTAGTAGCCAGAAAAGTTGAGCTCTACTGTCCAGGACACAAGAGGAGTTATGAGCAGTTCTTAGTTTATGTTCATCGTGATGTTGAACTTCTCTAGAACTCTAGCCCAAACAGGACAGGGAAAATTCTGTATATACAGACTGTGCTTACCTGGATGGTGTCCTGCACATTTAGATGTTTTTAAAATGATTCACTCTAACGCACACTGAACCCATACAGGGTATCATTAACAATTATAACCTATACTCAGTGGGGAAATCTTTCCTGAACCCCTCTTCTGGCCTTCAAACAATTCCCAGCCTATCAAAGCTCATCAGAAGAAAAAGAAAATCACCCCACACACTAACTCAAAGAAGCACTGCCAGAACAGATGCAAAATCTGTAGATATATCCCCACTGCTATGATGACCAACATACCCAAGACACACATTTCAAGATCAATGGGCCCTACATATGCCTCTCTCAACATGTGGTATACCTCACCCAGTGCATTAAATGCCCCAATAACATCTATTGAGTGAAACCAGACAATCACTAAGCTTCCGAATAAACTCACATAGGAAAATGATAGAAGAGAAAACGACCACATAACCTGTGGACGAACACTTAACAAAATCATCACTCAGTCTTAAGAGAAATATGCACAACACTTTCAAAAGACAAGCCTTGGAGCTTAAATTCATAACTTTGCTAGCTACTAAAAATCATAGACTGAATAGAGACACTGGATTTATTCTTATTGCAACAACCTATAACACACTTAACCCACCCACCCATCAGCCTTCCCCCCCTCCTTCCTTTCTCCTCTGTGGCTGAAGGGGTGTTAATTGGCCACTTCACCTTGCATGGTTCCTTGAAACATGCGTTCAATACTTATGCTAAACAATCTGCTCTACCTTGTATTTTGCTGAAGAAGAGCTCTGTGTAAACTTGAAAGCTTGCCTCTCTCACCAGCATATGTTGGTCCAATACAAGATATTACCTCACCCACTTTGTCTCTATTAATGATACAGTCAGTTGTATCACAGATGAAAAAAAGGTTTCTAATCTTTCGGGAAGGATTAAGCTAAAACGTAACTTGGGCAATGCAGAAAGAGATAAAATGTAGTATTATACTTTGGCTGACATATATTAGCTCTGGCTGTGTCAGTCATGGGATTGTATGTGTTTTACAGAAGAGGAAATTTTCTTAGGAAGCAGCAGATTTAAGTGGTTTGCTTCAATGCACCTCTCAGACAAATATATCTGTAAGCTGTGTTTGCCACTGCAGGGGCATCCTTTAAAAGAACATATAATTTATGAAGAAAAAGTCCATTTTGTCCTCCATCTTATAAAAAGATCTGAGTTGGACTTTCAGAACTATACCCCAATATTTCATCAAGCAGAACTACAAAATCCTTGAATGATGCTTGCAATAAGTGATGTAACTTGATCAGGTAGGATCTTTGACAGACATATATAGTCTCTCATGATCTGTAGTCACCTTGCTTGCTTACACAGGCCTTCAGATTGGATGCAGAGGTCTTTGACAGGTCTTTTGTCGTCGTCTTCTTCTAACTGCTCCTCTGCATATGACATACAGAATACCTTCATCCTATGAAGTTCTAAGTGCTAACTCTAGCACTGATTTTTACCAGTAGGATCTCCATTCCCACTTCAATGAGGCACACATCAGAAATGCCTATTACCCCTCTGCTAATCTTGCCTATAGTAGAATCAGTTGTCAACAAAACATAAACCAATCCATCAAGTCATATAAGGTTACCAGATTCATAATGACAAAAAGAAGTTCACGCTTTATACAGTTAACATTAATACTGCTCCTCCTCTGCCTAGACAGGTCTGCTCTGTGATGTTGCACTCCATATGATTTTATGAAAATATGCTAATGAGTGTGAATATAATGTAACTGGAATATGCTTCACGCAAAAGGTGTCTTGTAAGGTAATGATTACAAAGCTTATAATCTACTGAGTGTGTTCATCCCATTTGTATGAATGTATCGTTCTTGTATCTGAAACTAGGAATATAAAATACAACTCTGAGGTCCTACTGTAGTTATTCAAAATGTGGGCTGAGTGCTGGAGACAGGAGCTGTTCTTAAGCTGTTTTCAGTTAAGCCTGCAGTTTACGGGGGACGTGGTTCAGACTTGGATCTGTGTTTGCAGCAGAAAAGCGTGTCTGGCTCAAACAAGGCAAGGTCCCAAGCTGGCAGAGAAAATGGGCTCATAGATAGTCCCGGCACATCAGGTGGCAGTTCCCAAGGGGGGTTCTGTGACACAACCCATCACATGCTCCTCATCAAGTTATGGGTCATCTGGATTTCTGATAAGTCAGTGTAAGGGTCCTTTGCTTTCAAGTGGGTTGGGAGGTCACTCTGCCTGATTGTTTGAGTCAATAGTAGTTGGGCTCGGCAGGACCGTCCTTAGGATTTATGGTGCCCTAGGCGGGATTATTAAACTGGTGCCCCTGTGCCTGTCTTGCTCTTAGCAACACAAACATAAGCTTACACTACTGGAAAACTTGCCACATGCATGTTATTAAAACCAGTTTAACGTAGTGAAGCACACTGGAATGTTGATGGACTAGCACTAAAGAAGTAGCACTATAGAAAAAATTCTGATTTGACAGAATGATGCAAATAATATAATTTTTTTAATTTGTCAACATTTTATTAGAAATTTCTGTGCAGAGGTATTGAAACAAGGATTTGGTTTTAATTAAAAACAATCTTTCTGGCTTTTTTGGCTGCAAAATCAGTAATAATGTCATTGTATGACAAAGACAAAGTGATGTCTTGTTTGATTGAAAGAATAGCAAGACCAATCAAGTGTTCCTGACTCCTTGTAGAGCAGAGATTGTTTTTAATGAGCTTTAGTTTTGAGAAACTCCATTTTCCTGATGCTCCTGTTACAGGAATTGTCAGTAGAATA
>NC_133770.1:42470809-42635500 GCF_003597395.2 Chelonoidis abingdonii
AAGCTGAGCAGGACTAAATTCATGTGAAATAGGAACAGGCCTATAGATGCCTAGAGCATGGTCCCCACCGTGGTGGTGGATGAGGCAAATCCGCCGAAATGCCGCTGAAATTGGCGGGCATTTCAGTGGCGACGCCTCTGGATGACGCTTGCTTATCAGCGGCAGAGCGCATCATCCAGAGGCATCGGCCGCCGAATTTCAGTGGCAGTTTTGGCGGATGCTCGTCCCATTGGCCAGTACGGCGGGTGCACTGAGAAGGACCCTGCGGGTGCCATGGGCACCACGAGCAGCCGTGCTGGGGACCTTGACCATAAGAGCCTCCTGAAGCCAGCGATCGTTTTTGATTTAAATGGGACTTGAACTGTATGAAAATTGAGTACACTGTCATCAAGTTGCCACACATGCAAAAACTGATTGATGGACGTTTACAGTTTACTCATACAGAAAACTTGTTGACATATATCTAATTGTACATTGCACCATATTCTATGCTTCCCATCTGTCCAGGCTCCCAGCAGAGCGGTGCCCCCAGACCTAGTGGTGCCCTAGGCGGCTGCCTGTTCTGCCTATGGCTAAGGATGGCCCTGGGGCTCGGGCCCCACTGGCCAAGGCTGAGCAACGAGCAATCTATAGCTCACAGCCTCCTGGCTGGGAAAGAAAGCAATTAACGGATCCTACTAGTGGCAAGCAATCCCACCACTGAACCAAACCACTGAAACACATTGCCTCATTTCCCAGCAGCACAATTGAATCAAGGTCTGGTTCCCCAGGGCTACTTCCAACCCCATTTTCTTACTGTTGCTCTGTTGAGCTGGTGCTCCATCTTGTCACCTCGCAGTTGGGCGGCAGCTAGTTCAGCCACTGCTTGGGGTCTTGTGTCTTCTCCAACAGCAGGGCGCTGCTCTGCTCGGGGGCTGATCCAGGATCCTGCAGAAGGCTCAGCTCCCTGGAAGAGATGTCTGCTCTCTCCAGTGGTCCAGCACCAAGTACCAGAGCTCTCCTTTTATACTTCCTATCCCACCCTCACACTTCCAGAGAGAGGGGTGGTGCAGATTTGGCTCCACCCACCAGGGAGAGTGTAGTGGTCCCTCGCTCTCAGGTCCAGAGGGAGGCCACTGTGCCTCACTACAGTCAAGATATACATTAATTGGAACAAATCCAAGGGATAATTCTCTCTGTTCTGATCAAAGTCATAATAATCATCATGGGTCTTTCCACAGAAGTCTACTAATAATATTGAATTGGGAAACTGGATAACACTTGTCCTGAAAACAATATGGTAAATACTTGCCTTTTGACAATAAAGATTAAAATTCACAATGAAAGGCAGAAATAGCTAAATCTTTGTGGAAAAGCCAGTACAATTAAAATGACCACATGCAACCAAACTAAATTGCTTAATTAATAAATTCCCTCCATATTTTAGGTAACTGAACCTTAATTATAATAAAAATTACTTTAAAGCAGCTCTTAAAATGATTAGACCTTATTACACTCATACCACTTAAAAACAAGTGTAACACCACTGACTGCAGATAAGTTAGTTCGGATTTACAACTATGTAAGTGAGAGCAGAATCAGGCTTTTCCTCGTCTAGTGACAAGTGGGTGGAAGAGTACACACACAGATGGAAGTTAAAGGAGTACGTCAATCACATGCCTCTTCTTTTATTAGTCTTCCTATCAGAACGGAAAATTGATAACATATGATGTAAGCTTCTGCAGACTCCCAAAACTGTGGGCCTTGTCCCACTGGTCAAGAGGGGGAATAGGCTTTATGTGCTTCTCATTTCCAGAAGAGAAGATTGCATGAGCCAATGTATTGCCAGTCCTGATGGGGTAGCTACCAGATGGAGGCATTATATGTGCTTAAGGATGTTCCTGGGTGAGGAGGAATATCTTGTTTAAACAAGGATCAATGATCATGCATTCAAATCTTACAATGCTTTTTTAAAATCAGGTATGTAATCTTTAGGCCTTTTGTTGCTCACTGAAATGAATTTCATTCTCCACAGTATTTCCCATGAAAGAGGATGCACAGGCAACAACTTTCAAGGAAAAAAAATACAGCACAAAAATCCTAGCATAGCCAAACTCTATGTAGGCACTTTTACCCTAAACTATGAGTCAAACTTTGAGCACTTCAGCACTGCCCACTGATGGAAGCTGCTTTTTTACTGATCAGCACTTGTAAAACTGACATTTGCCCAGCTCCTTAGGGCATACTTTTTTCCTGTTTGAAGTATGTATTCAGATACATTATATTTTTAGGCCCAGTTCCAAAAAGGGACTTAGGTATTGCCCTACTGAGCCTTACACTGTCTAACCTTTAGCAACCCAGTGGAATCCACAAAGGTTAGGTGCCTACTTTCCTTTTACAATGCATGGGAAGAAATAGGATGCACAAAGGCCAGATGCTAGGCAGGGAGCCACCTAACCTAGACACAAGCAGCTGCAAATGATTAATAGATTCCAAAGCCAGAAAGGACCATTGTGACCATCTATTCTGATCTCCTGTGTAACACAGACCACAGAACTTGCCCAAAATAATTTCTAGTAAAACTTCCAAACTTGATTTTAAAATTGTCAGTGACTAAGACTATCACTATGATAAATTGTTCCCAGGGCCGGCCCTAGGCACCAGCGTTCCAAGCACGTGCTTGGGGCAGCCCTTTGGGGCTTTTTTTTTTTTTGGTGCTTCGGCGGCGGCACTCCGGGTTTTTTGGGTTTTTTGCTTCAGCAGCGGCACTCTAGCCCTCTCCTCCTCCCCCCCCCTTTTTTTCCCCTTGGGATGGCAAGAAATCAGGATCCGGCCCTGACTGTTCCAATGGTTAATTACTCTCACTATTATAAATGTACACCTTATTTCCAGTCTGACTTTGTCTAGCTTTAACTTGAAGTCTTTAGATCATGTTATACCTTTCTCTGCCAGACTGAAAAAAGAGCCATTGTCAAATAGTTGTTCCCCATGTAGGTAGTTACAGATTGCAATCAAGTCAGTCTTTAACCTTTTTGTTAACACTCTCACTCAATGATGAGTCTACATTTACAATTAAATATTGAGACCTATCAGTTATCCAACTTTTTATCGATTTAATGTGTGCCATGTTATTTTTATATTAGATTTTTTTTAATCAGAGAACTTGGTACCACATGATAACTGCCTTATAGAAGCCTAGGTATGTCACGTCAACACTATTACCTTATCAACCTAACAATCTCACCGAAAAAGATATTAAGTTAGTTTGGCAGGATCTATTTTCCATAAACCCATGTTGATTGGCATGAATTATATTACCCTCCTTTAACTCTTTTTTTAAATGAGTCCCGTATAAGTGCTTCCATTATCCTGCTCAGGAATGCCAGACTGACAGGTCTATAATTAACTATACAAATATATAATAAACATAATAAATGAGTCATCTCATTTATCCTTTTAAAAAAACTGACTCAACATTAGCTTTCTTCCAGTCTTCTGAAAATTCCCTAGTGTTCCAACAAGCTGCTCAGACAGATCTTTTAAAACTCTTGGATGCCAGTTATCTGGCTGTGCTGATTTAAAAATATCTAATGTTAATAGCTGTTGTTTAACATCCACCTGAGATAGCAGTGGAAAGGATAGAGTCTTATCATACAATCTAACTACATCATCTGTTTCCCATCTCCTCCTCCTATTTTCCCAAATACAGAACAGAAATATTTGATTGAGCACTTCTGCATTATTATTGAAAATGTTACCATTATCATCTAGATATCCAGGGGACGTTTAGAGTGAAAATTTAGTTGCCTAGAGATTTTAGGCATCTGCAGTGTTAAGCAGCAGCTCACTGGGGACTGGAGGATTTCAGCTGCACCTAAATTTTGGACCTAAGTGTCTGTATGCTTATTGTTTATGGTAGATTTTTCAGTTAATTTCTATTGAATAATTCACATTATATATATGCACCTCATATCAGAAGATAATTATCAGTACTTACCTTATGAATATATGTTCACTGTATGTTGATATGGCAGTACTGTTTTCATGTTAAATATTACTACTGTGTATATTCCAATAATATATCTGTAAACTACACCTCACAAAAACACGTCACTGACCATTCCAGTACTAGTCAATTAGCAGCATCAAGTATCCCTAGGAAGGAGCCTCAAACACATGGAAAACAAGTGGATTCTTGGGAATATCATCTTTTGATGGCCCTGTATCATATGAAAATTCTATGTGGCAGAAGAACCACTAGGAGGCAACTCATGACTGAATTCCTCTTCTTCAAAGGGCAAGCTCCACAAAATGAAACCTCTATAATGGGCCGGGAAAGGGAAGGGAAAAGAGATTAAAACACATAAAACAAAGGCTTTATTTTATTTTTTCAGTGTAGAAAGTCTTGGTTGTAGTTAGAAGTGCCCTGTGCAAATAAGTGAATAAGAGAAGAGTTACTGGCCTTCTCTAAAAAACTGCAGCTAAGTATTTGCATGATTGCATGCTGTGTACTTATACAGATAAAATGGCATCTGCTGTGAATGAACATTTGTATTCTCTGGTAAAGACATATATTTCCATGCCACAACTGAATGTCTATGAGGCAAAATTTTAATACAAATAGAATGGCCTATTCCTGACCTAAGCAACTTATTTATGGGACTAGCTAGATAGATGGTTCATAAACGTTAAAATAGTCACCACTGCCTTATTTTATAAAGGACGTCTAAAGACATTTCCAAAACCACACACCTAGCATAAAAAATTCCAAAATGTCTATCCACTATAGAGCTAAAGTATCATATGCAATGTATGTGACTCTTATTAAGTTTACTTAGTGCTCAGATGACAGCTGTTCCCCCTATTTAGAGAATCCAAGAGCCAGGTATTCATGAGGAATTTTCATGAAGTAATTTATCTTAATTTTAAAAGGATTTTGGTTCGAAACAGAAGAATCAAAGACAACGGTTCTTGCTTTGGTCAGCCATAAATATCTTCTAACTATTGAAACTATTATATAAGTTGGTGGTACTCCTGAAAGAGATGCAACATCAGATATAATTTTCTATTAGAACCATGGAATGCAACTGTTTTCATGAACACAAGTTATAGAATGAGACAGAGAATCTCATTAAGCTGTTAGAGAGTTTATCTGATTCAAATAAGCTTTGTCCAGATAAGCTAAATAAACCCATAACTTTTATAAATAAAGTTGATGGTAATACTAACTATTTAGTTGAAGGTTAGATAGCACAATTGTAAAAACAGAACTGTTGTGTTAGTACCTATTTAAGAGTCATATGCTTTACAACCTCTATATTGTCATAAAGCCTAAACCATCACCTGATAAAATCTGACCCTGCTTACTCTATTAAACTCCGCCTCATACAGACAAGCTGAAAAACAGCTGGCATTTGAGTTCTCTCCATCTGAGCTGCTGCAATATTAACTAATGTTCACAGAAGCACTGAGCACCAGCTGTTTTAGGTCGGCCAGATACATGCTCAAGTAACAGATAAAACTCATTCTTACATACACATGAATTTACAGCTATTGAGCCTTACTTTAGTTGATTTTTTCTGCAATGCACTAGAGTCCAAAACACTCCATTATAAAAAATTAAAGCTGCAAAATCTAGCACTCAAAAAGTCATGAGACAACAGAATTAAGGTTTCCTGTGTGCATATGTATTATGCACAATCTTTAATTACGTGGTCACATTTTTTTTCCACAGGACATCAGCCTTATCAAGTTCTACATGCAACCTTAATTCTGATATCTCTAACTTTTGAGATCAACACTGAATTCCAATAGAAGTAGAAAACTACAGATAGCTTAAGTTCAAAAGAAAAAATTAAAAATGGCTGATTTAAATTAACATTTCAGTGATATTTTAACTCCATAATGTCTTCAAGTAAACAAAAGGTACAGAAGAATGCTTAGGAGACTGTGAGGAAGAAACAGATTTTAAACTCACCTTGTGAGTGTCACTTAAAAAATCAAGTTGGGAAACAGATAAGAGAAGTAGAAAAGGTTACATCTTGACAGCCCCAAATGGAAGCCATAAATAATTTATCAGGTCTTGGTGTAAAAGTAATAAGAAGCATCAGCTATCTATTCTCTGGCTCTGGTATTCATAAAATAAATGTGTGTTTTCTTCTCTCTCAATGATTGGTGTGAGTTTGGGAAATGTTGGTAAATTAATTTATACAAGGTTTAAAGAACAACTTTTATAAAATATATGGGAAAGAAAATATAACAGTTACATTATAAAGCCTTTTCTACTTGTCTTTACCTTTGATAAATTACACAGTAATTTGATAAGTTGCATTTCTGTGTACCTACAGTTTTGAATAATTGCATTAGCTTTGGTTTGTATGTAATGGTATAATAGCGAGAATGTTGTCTTCTCATCCTTACATTTTTCTGTTATTATTTGTCTGATGGTTACCCCACCTCACCATAAGCACTCATTACCATGACAACTTCAACTATTGATTATATGTTAAAGGAAGTTCTTTAATAGATTTATGTCATTTCTTGTGTTTTAGCACTTACAAACAAGGACGACAAAGTACAGTATGACCAGCCAGCTCTAAACAAATCTACAGAAAGAACCCTATGGACCACAGCTTGAAAATTGCTGGTTTAAAGTGTCCAATTAAGTGAGGTCAGTGAGGTTTTGGGAAGGAAAGGAGTTGTTGCAGTACAATAGAAAATACTTTAAGTAAGAAAGTTCAGTGTGTTTTATTTACCTATATAAACTCTTGGGCTGCCAAAAACAATCCAATTTAATCAGGGGTATTGAATTGGAGAAGGTCTGCAAGTTGCACCATCTTCAGAGCACTGAATTAATGGTCTTTTAGCAGGCCTGGCTAGTACTACTACTTTTGAATTTGATGGATAATATTGTCCGAGAATAGCACATGCCAGAAGGAAGTGCAGTCCATCTCTCTGCAGCAATCCGTCTGCCCTTGGAAGAAGTGTTAAGACTCTGAAGGGAGTCACAGCCTCTTGTCAGCTGGAAGTATGGGGACAGGGACAGTACACTTTTGGAGGCTGGAAGTGCAAACATGGTAGGATAGGAGAATTCTTACAGCTTTCATGGTTTAACAGAAGCCTCATTATCCTCAACAGGCCTCAACATCTGTCTTATGTTAGGACTTTACTATATTCTGATTTCTGGTGCTAGTTTCTTCAGGCAGAACAGAGGGGTTACTGCTTCTTATATGCAGACAAGGAAGAATACAAGCTAATGGGAAGCTTGTTTTGGCACCCTAGTCTTGCTCTGCTGTCTCCAGTCTCCTGCCTCATTGGGAAGAGGCAACATTATGGGAGCCTTTTCCCTTTGGAGCAGCAAAACCTGCTTTATTTCTTTAGGCCTCTTTTTTTAAAAAGTGGCATTAAGTCAGAAGACAAGAGGCAGAGAAAGGCAATGCAGTGAGTGCAGAGGCAATGCTCATCCCAATAGTGGAAGGCTCCCTTCGCTCAGCCTGTAATGCAACCTCCAGCCTGCTTTCGGAAATGGCTTCTATCCGAACCCTAAAGCAAAAAAGCAACCCATGGCACAATCAAAATGTGTACAAGATGGTAACATTTTATTTAGGCAGAATATATAAATGCTGGGTAAATATGAACAGTTTTTTGTTCTTTTTGAGGAGGAAAAAGGAAGGGCCTCATGGCTTTTAGATTGATAAGTAATATCACAACGGATTTGCTCTTGCATAGCAGCAAATTTGTGCACCTCTGATGTTCTATTTTGGCTGCATTACGGCTCATGATTCTCAAGCTACTGTAAATTTCCTGTCTGAACAGATTACAGTAGAAGAGTTGTGCCAGGAGGCTACAGAGATACTCCTGACACCCCTTTTCCACACATTACACATACACAATATATTTGCTTGGGTGGAGATTTCTGCGCGAGTTGCATTCTCTGCACAGAAATCTACTAGAAGTTACTCAAGCCCTAATTCAGTTAATTGGTTTGGGACCCAGGTGATTTCTCTTTTTTGGATGAGACAAGTTTCTTTTCAGATATTAGTAGTTGGCACCTTTCACCTTCCCCTCTCTGAATCTTAATGGGCAATAACAGCTCCCAAGAACTAAAAAGAAATTTTTTCTGACAACCACGTCTAACTGGAATCCTGGATTCCACTGATGCAGATCATTTCCTCCTGGATAATTAAATAGAAATATGGGTAGTTTTTTACATAAGTTGTTAACAATTTTTCAGTTTGGAAAATACTCAGAGGACACAGCAATGGCACTCCGAGATTAGCTGAATGGTGCCAAAAATCAGTTTCTCTTTGGCTTCTATCCTGCTTAACCTATACATCAGGAGTTACTTATTTGTTTTTATGGGCAGAATCCAGAAAGCAATTAGTGGTAAAATAATTTCTCCTTTATAGATTTTTTTTTGCTCTATTTTAATGCCAACGTTATGCAGCTTCTTTTTCTCAAAGTTACTACTGAATCTCTTTTGTACTGCACCCTAGATGCTTCTTAGGTATGTGAGACAACACATGTCCTCTACAGACTGTTGCAAATAGAGAAACTGTCCCCAAGTATTGAAGCTGAATGTATGTAATTCTTTAATGTGCTTTTAATCTTGGAGGATGCAAGCACATACGTTAAAGTGCCTGTGGGCTGTGTTTAACGTGTGTGACCATCATTTAATCAGCAAATCACTTTAGGTCTCCCTGACCTTTCAGTATTACAGAACTCAGATTTATACATGGATGAATTGTTCTTGAACAATTTTCTCTGACTAATGGGCACAAACTGGCTTTTCTTTACCATCAGTCACGAATGTTTTCTTTCTACCCATATTTTGCTAGCAAGTCTCTATTAATGTTAGAGATGTCCTATATTGCCTTTACAGACATCCTAGGAAAGTTGCGATTTCTTCTACAGTCGTGTCATTTTTCTGATGGAAAGGGAAGCATTTTCGTTCAATATTCCTGTGCCAGAGACCAAGGACTGTTATTGTTACCAGACTTTGCACATAGAGAAGAGAGGTTTCTTGTGAATCCACTCACACTCCAGTCACATTTTAAGCACAAATAGTTTATAGGAGAAAAGAAAAAAATTGCATTCAGTACCTTATGGATGGTCTACACTTAGAGTGCTACAGTGAAGACACTACCTATGCCAATGGGAAGGCTTCTCCGATCAGCATAAGTGCTCCACTTCCCCGAAAGGTGGTAGCTATGTATATGGGAGAAGCCCTCCCGTCGACAGTGCTGTCTACACTGGGAGTTCAGTCAGTATAACTGTGTCACTCAGGTGTGTGGATTTTCCACACCCCTGAACAACAGAGTTATACCAACATAAGCTTGTAGAGTAGATTCATGCTTAGTGATCTTCCTTAGATTGCACCATTGTCCACTCATGGGTTCTTTGTTTCTTGTCATCTTCTCTGTCTTTTTTTCTATTTTAAATGCAATGCTGTTTACTATTGGTTCACTCATTTCACACATTTTTGAGGTTTATTCAACTCCTTAATTTCAAGTTCTTTATATAAGCATTTACAAATAGTGTAAATGTATAGAGATCATTTCCCTGACTCCTGTAATGCAGTCATCTCTGGAGTGCTGTTCAGAGTGAACAGCAATACCAAAACAAGAATTGATGGGAAATGCCATATACATTTGAAACTGAAGGAGGAATTTTGTGCATTTAGACAAAACATAATTATCTAAATAGAAGTTTGGTCAGGACAGCAGATTAAAAGTGCCACGGGATCTTTAATAACCTCAGGTGGTCAGGATCTCAGTGATACTCCAACCTTGTTGGAGCATTGGTTTACTACCAAGTTGGAGGGAAGAGATATCTAAGAAGTCATCAGTATCATTTCTTGTAAAACCCTGGCTTTCCTTTGAGGTTTTCCATCCATGATCTGACCAGTCTTACACTGCCTAGCTAATGATTTTTGATGAGATCCCAACCCATGGTGGCAAGGGTGAGGTGCTATAACAGCAGTTGCAAATGGAAAGATATCAAGTTAAATAATCTCACCCATTTCAAAGACAGGCAGCAATAGGAATGATTATCAGTAATACAGGCACAGCTAGTTGCAAAATATTGGGAAAAATAAATGTTGGCACTAAGTTGAAACTACCTTCACTGATATAGTTCATGAGAAGGAAGCATGGAAAATTACTATTGTAACAAGTGTAACAAAATGTAACTTTAATGAAGATAGTGGGTGAGCCAGGGATGAATATGATTGACATTATTGAACTTTAATACTAATGATACTAAAACTGTACTGGAAGTAAACAAATAATACTCTTAAAATCATAAATCAATATTAAAAAGTATTTGATCGCAATTCTCTTTGTCATCATTTTGACTTTGGCAAATTTAGATCTTGCAACAAGTTCTAGAAGTGGATACAAGTATTACATACAGATATCTATGCACTAGTGGTTTAGTGGTCAAACTATTTAAAATTCATAGGAGTTCACCCCATGCTGCCATGGGCTCTAATGAAGCCATTATCACCAGCAATATCTAAAAAAGATAAATTTAAGGGCTTCAAATTTGGACTGAGGCATTCCAAAGATTTATATACAAAGGTGATACTCTGCTATTTGTATCAGATCTTATGTATATGTTACAGGATATTTTCTAAGTTAACTGAAGCATTTAGCATAATATATAATTGTAACTATTTGACCTGTATTCAAAATAACCTAACTGATGTTCCCCTACCTAGCTCCAGTCCACCGGTCTGCCATTAGACTGAGCTCTTTAAGGAAGGGACTAAGTATTGTTTAATCTTCTATTTTTTTTAAAAAAAGGAATAATACTGGAGCAAGTCAGTGTTACTGTTTCTATATACAGAGATCTACAGACTCTCAGAGAGCACAGGGGGATTTCAAGTGGTCTAATGAAGGGACAAAATACCTGTATACACATTTCACTGTGGTGAGAATCAATATGACAGCTCTCCAGGAATGGTATTAATATTCTCAGTGCTTTGATAGTTTAAGTTCCCAAGCACCACTTCCAAAAATTGTCTTTCCGGAAGGGATATAAAAATTAGAATCTCCTTGCAAATTGTACTCCTTATTGCTGATATGGTCTGTAAATGTGTGTGTACTTGAAAATGTGTGTACCCAAGAATTCACAAGTTAAATTCTAAATTTCAAGCTTTATCATTTATTGCCACTATTAAACAAGCTCTATAATGTTTTTAAGTCAACATAAGTGGAACAGCAGAATGGTTCCACCTAGAGGAAAAGTGTGTCAAATCTACTCCCTTCTACATTGAGGGATAGTTAGTTTTTAAACTAAGAGCAGGCACAGCCCCTAACAATCCAGCAAGCTCAACACACTTAGCTTTTGCTATCTAGAACAGGATGGCCAACCTGAGCCTGAGAAGGAGCCAGAATTTACCAATGTACATTGCCAAAGAGCCACAGTAATACGTCAGCAGCCCCCCATCAGCTCCCCCAGCACCTCCCACCCACTGGCAGCCCCGCTCATCAGCGCCTCCCCCTCCCTCCCTACACCTCCTGATCTGCTGTTTTGTGGCATGCAGGAGGCTCTGGGGAGGAGGGGGAGGAGCAAGGGCATGGCAGGCTCGGGGGAGGGTGCAGGAAGGGGTGGAGTGGGGGCAGGGTCTATGGCAGAGCCAGGGGTTGAGGAGTGAGCACCCCCCAGCACATTGGAAAGTTGGCGCCTGTAGCTCCACTCACAGAGTCGGTGCCTATATAAGGAGCCGCATATTAACTTCTGAAGAGCCGCATGTGGCTCCGGACCCACAGGTTGGCCACTCCAATTTAGAATGTTTAAACTCAAAAGGTATAGGAGCTCTGTGAAATAATCCAGCACTTATGGCAATGTTAAGACAATTTTCTGGCTGATTTGGACAGAAAACAGAATTTCTGAGTTTCATCATTATCATCAATGTTCTGGAATACTTGTGCCATTTTTCAGTTAAATGAAAGTTACAGAGTGGAGAGGTGATAGTTGCAGTTAGAGGCAGGGCTAAGGCTAATAATGAAGTAACTAGGTATGATTTCAAAAGAGATTTAGGTTCCCAGACATGAGATTTCACCAGGACCTTTATGTTCATAAAGCCCTAGAAGCCATCAAAAGACCCAAATGAACAAACTGTTGAATCTCATAAAGACTCGGAAGTGTTCACTTCCCATATACACACACACTGTGCTACTCTGCGTAGACTGCAAGCATTCCACAACTCATCCTGTCCATCTCTACAGGTAAATTGCCACAGACAGATAAGAAAACAGAGAAGACTCAAAAAAACAAAAAACAAACAAACAAAAACCAACTCAAGAAAAACCTCTCCAAAACGTCAAGATGGATCCGTGAGAGAAAGCCAACTAAGGCACTGTCAGTGGATTAGGTTTAAACTCTAATAATGAATTTATTGGGATACTGAAATACTACTGTAACTTAATATTTAAGTTTCACCTATTAATCACCAAGTGGGCTTATCTGGATTTAAGATTCTTAATATTTATTATTGGTCTCTTTCTTTCTTATGACAGCTCCTTAAATGGCTTCATCTAAGTAATTTATGCAATTATTTTTTTCAATTTCATAGGATTTAGTCATGAATGCTTACTTTTCCCAATTATAAACTTTTAGGATATTAATAACAAATTATTTAATCTATATATCAACAACTGAGTATTTAATAAGATACTAAAACAGAATTTACAATTACTTTGGAACAGCGGCAACATACTTTGGGGCCTTAACTTACTATGAGAAGAGTACTCCCAGAGGCAATTCACTCTCAAAGGTACAATCTCTGTTAACAGCTCTCCAGAGAAAGACATACAGAAGAAATTGCAACAGAACTAATTCATCATTTATATTGTTTTGTTTAATGTTTTCTTTTTCTTTCTTTAAATAATATGATAGACATGGTTAATAAGTGTGATTGAATAGTGGGAGACACACCGCTGAATTGGCAGTAACAGAAACAATTAGTAAGAGCTGGCCTACCATTTCTTGCTTCTCTAAACTAAATATTTTTAGTCATTTAAAAGATAAAATTACTTGGCATCCAACAATTTATAATTACCCCTGCCAATCCCATACATTGCTGCTTCTAACAGAGCAACAATGGTGCACACAGGCCTGTAGGTACATAACTAATCACTAATTTTTTATTTAAATGACATTTGTAAATCTTTATTTTCCTGAAAGGATTTAAATTCATATCTTTAATTTTTTGTCCCAGACATGATGTAATTAATTTAATTACTAGTTGAGCATTTTTGCACTCCCTGCACTGATTTAGGGGATAGTAATAGAATAGAAACTTTAGCACAGTATTTAGCTGCAAAGTAAGTGGGGAGGGAGAAGAGTAGTTTTCAAGTATTTTGTTTCAGAAAATACGTGCTATGGTTACTGCTACTGATTTGGAATGTAAGAACCTTCAACACTGTGTCAAATCATTAGTTTTAAAATTAATTACAAAAAGATAAAGATCAGAGACCTTCATAGCATACAGTGTCACAATATTTATTAAATATTTATTTATACGATCTTATTTCAAAAAGAAAAGGCACAATTAAATACAAGAAAGAAAGAAAGAGTGCTCAATTTAATTATGTTAAGCCAGTAAAAGCTTTAAAAAAAAGTTTCCTTTCACCAGTTAATTAAATTAAAAGATTAAATTGTCATCTTGGGAAAGTGTCAAGAACACAGAAAAGGCAAGAGGCAAGGCGATGTTTTTTTTTTACTTTATATTTTACCAAAGCTTTGCTATCTACCTTTAAACTTTTAAAATGGACAGTAATTATTAAGAATGGCCATGGTGTGATGGCAGCACTCTGGTGGTGACAGCTAGTGGTTAGGGTATTAGTCTCTACTCACCCGCTCACAATGGGCACTGATACCTCCCGTGGTAGTCTGCCTTTTGGTGGGTGTTGACATGACTGTCCCGTCAGGTCATCAATTAGCTGTATCCCTTTCTGGGGTAACAGAGTTCCAAGGAAGATATTGGGTCCCATCCCCTACAAAAGGGCTTGGGGAGAGAAAGTAGGACCTTCAGTCTGTATAGCAGCTCCTGCAGGTGCTCAGTCCCAGCTGTGGAGTTTGCAAAGTCTTTCCATCTCCGTGTTTCCCCAAGGGGGAGTCTGGTCATGATTGTTTCTGTGCTCTCTGGAACAAGGTGGTTAGTATGGGAGCCCAGACCCTTCCACTCCACCAGGCTCCAGCCCAGGGCCCTGAAAGAAGCAACAATGTCCAGCACATGAGAGTGCCTTAAAGCTGCCTCCCTGCCACTCACTACCCTGCCAAAGTCTTACAGTTTGACAAAGTAACAAAGAAAAACAGAATAACTGAAACTTCAGCTCCTCTGGGCTCAGTAGACAAGCTTTTTCATTCTGGAAACATTTCTGAAGGGCCCTTCCTCAGAAACTTCCAAAGAGGGTCTCTCTACCTGCCCGATCAGTCCCCTTCTGAGTTGTCTGGCTCCCTTTTAAGCTCTACTGCCAGCTGCAGTTTACTCTGCAGATGGGGCTGGTTAACAGAGTAATCTGTTAATCCCTTCAATTCCAATGTGTGGTCTATATATCCCATCACATATGGGTCAATGTTAGTAAAAACTCATAGCCAGCCCAAAACATGAAGAGTCAACAAGGTACTAACTAAACCAAAATTACCTCAGCCAAAAGTGTCAGGTCTCCTTTGAAAGAATCAGGGCTGGAATTCCAATAGTTTATCTCCAATGATACCACAAACATACCTAATATAGACTATTATACAATATATTCTGTGGGCCAGATCCTCTGTCAGTGTAACTTACAATAGCACCAGTGATGTAAATGGAGATATGCCAGTTTAGCCCAGCTGAGCATCTTTTCCTGTATGTTTTACTTTTCATGTCATTGTTTTTCCGGAATACCAAAGTAAAAGACTGAACAACAGGAGAAAGGAAACATGCACGACTTTTAGTACATACAATACAGATGTGAACAGATTCTGCTCCTTCATACCCATATATTACACACAAAAATTACCACGCATCCAGAATTTCTCAATCATATCACAGACTATGAACTATTTACTGAGATATTTTGTCTGTTATGCCACAGCCAATGTTGCAATCAGTGATGGTGAGCACAGGTGTGCAAGGTGAAGAGGTGGGGATGGAGAGAGGGCCAGGGCCAGGGCTGCGGCAAATGTTATTAGAGGTGAGATGGAGGATGCAGGACCTATATTTGTCTTGGCAGAAGCAAGGGGGAGATCCAGATAGAGAAGGGAAGAGGAGCAGATAGAGCTAGTGGAAACTATACAGGAGTGAGGGCAACCAGGAAGGGGAGATGGAGCTGGGGAGCCAGAAAGAAGGAAACCCCACTACGGAGATACTCCTGACTGTACTCATTTTTATTTTTTAACTGTAATCTTGTCCATTTGCCATTCACACATGGCTCTCACCACAGCCCTCTTCTGCATTAAAACATGCATTTTCCCTTTTGCTCCACGTTCCCCACTCTTTCACCCTCTCCCCTTCTCGCTCCCCCGCCCCCCGCACCACTGGCTCAATCTCCCCTTACTAGTTACAATTGCTGTGTCCCTGCTGTCTAAGAAGGGTCCCCTACTATGGACAGAGCTGCCAATCACAGTCCCTGTCAGTCGTGACGAGGCAGGCTCCAGGCAGTACCATTTTGAGCTCTTTAACTGCTTTAAAAGCAAACCACACTTTGTAATTCAATTACACTTTTGAAACACGACCTATCCTCAAATGAGTAAAAGACTGCTTTGGACATATTTTAAACTTTCTAAATAGTTTTCAGAATATAGTATTCTTTTGAAATATATGCTCATTAAAATGAATGTTTGCATCTATCCACCATCAGATTAGTTATTAATCTATGTATTAGGCCAAACATTTGCTAGAATGGCAGTGTTTTAAACAAGTAAAAATTTACCTTGCTCATTCTAAAAGAAAAATTAACTTCTAGATTATATATACTTACTAACCACAATTCTGGGAAGTGCAGCAGGCTTGGTGCTTTGAAATTGTCATAGTAGAGCAAACATTCATTACTGTTTGCAGTTTTAAACCAGTAATTCCTCCAAACTGTGGAATGGAGAGGGACAGGGTAAAATTGGGATCATGGTTGTTTCCTCTTCTTTCTGTGTCATGCTGCTCCCTGCACCTGACATAATGACTAAGGTCCCAAAAGAACTGCCCAGGCATCAAAGTCTTTTATAAAAGATAGGACAGAAGGCTGAGAGAATTAAAAAACCCTCAAAATGTAATGGCAAAATTTCTTCAAACTTTCCAAATGATCTGAGTAAACTCAGAGTTTCTGCAGCCTTTCAGAAGAGCATACTGTTTGTGCAGCTGAAGGGACATCCTTTTCCCTGTCTGTAAATAAATGAATAAACAGATATCAAATATTAAGATAGGTTTCCAGATAAAGTGGGCAAAAACAGGAAACCAGATTGACTCAACAACTGTCATTTAACGAAGTGATACGTGTAAAAGGGAATTCAACTATAAACAATACAGCTTTCAACCAAATACTGTAAGTTTTAATGACAGGGTTTACTTCATGGGCAATCTTGTTATGGAAAGAAGGGGGTTGCAGTCTTTTAGTTTAGTGGTAAATCGAAGTAGTAATGCTAAAATTTGCCATCAAACATGCTTATGATATCAACTTTGTGAAAAACACCTGTGCTGTACAGCAAATAGGAGGAACTGCAACCAAAGAGTGTGCTATAAGGACCCTTGATTACAGAATGGAATAATCAGAAACGTAACTGTTTGGTCAATCATGGGTAGACACAGCTCAGCCATATATAAAGAAATATTTATAAATCTAATCAACCAGTTCTTGACAAGCCTTTGCATTGTACAATGGACTGTTAAAGTAAGTTTAAAGACCATCAAATAATGTGGAGGAATTTTTATAAACTATGACCTTTAAACTGGACAGTTCAGCAGCTAGCAGCTTTCAACTTGAGTAAATAGTGTGCAAAGTTGGCCAAAGGATGCACCGCAGAGGGGCCCACAGAAAGTGATATAAAGAAGTAAGTTGCTTACTGGAGCAAACCAGACAGTATTCAATGTGTGTTCTAAGACGGCTGTACCAGCAGCTATCCCTAACTTGTCTTATCTAAATTGGTGTGACAAGACACGTTGCACAAAAAGACTGAAAAACTTCAGACCCAGCTGCAAGAACTCAAAGGTTCTTCTTCCCTGACTGGATGGAGGTAAAGGACAACTCTCATTTTGAATCTTCAGTAGAAGTATGGGTCACTATCTGATTGGTCCATGCCAGCAAGAAGAGAAAACAAGCTGGAACACCCAGAAGAAATCTGATTAAATGGCCTGCCTCCTTAAGCACATTACTTCCCAAAAGTCAAAGACACCTGGAAGGCAGAAGAGTGAGGTATTGGGCCAGCCACCTGAGAGCACTTCCGGTGATATCAAGTACCTGTCTTGGGTGGGTACCTTTTACTGTCGCATTCTATTTTCAAGCAATTTGGGTTGCACTCTGGTGCATGAGGGAGACACTATAGATGTGTCTGTCCTTCGCTCCATATGTGTTCACAGTGTCAATTCCTGCCATGAACAGTAACTGAGTTGAAAGCTGATGGTTAAGCAAAGATTTGTTGATAAGTTTTTCTTGGGTGACAACCCAAATTAGTCAATCGACTATTTCCTGAAACTGGGCACCTAATTAGCAAGGAAATGTACATACTTGAGTATGTGCTTTAATGACTGCCAAAGTTGGGGTGGGTGTTCTTGTTTTGTAACAGGTTCCAGTCAGGGTTGTTACACAAACTTAACTAAGATTGTGTATGTGTCTACCATAGTTACTGGTTTCATAATGCCTTTGAGTGCTATGTGTTACAGGCATAAAAAGAGCAAGCGTGCAAGCCTCCTGAACTGTACTCAGTCTATTGTCATAAGTGTAGGAGTTATGTTAGGTAGTTAAGAGAGCTAATCATATCCCGGGGCTATTAAAATTAGTCAAGAAATCAGTTAAAAGGGTTGACTATTGTAAATCCATTGGGAAGGAGCCCTTGGTGAACTGGCTTAAGTAATTGACCAAACTGTCTTATGCTGAATGATGGAGGACATGTTGCCTTTCACCTATCACCTACCACCAGGACATATCTACCCCAGAGGTGAAGGATAGTAGGCAATTGCTGAATGGGGTACTTGCAGGGCCGGCGTTACCATTTAGGCGACCTAGGCAATGGCCTAGGGCTCCAGAATTTTGGGGGGCGCTATTTTACCGGGGCGGGGCGGCACGCGGGTCTGGGGACCTACCGCAGTCATTTCGGCGGAGGTCCGCTGCTGGAAAGGCTCCGGTGGAGCTGCCGCAGTCATTTCGGCAGACGGTGCGCTGGTCTAAAGGCTCCGGCGGACCTACCGCAGTCATGCCTGCGGCAGGTCCACCGGAACCTTTAGACCAGCGGACCGTCCGCCGAAATGACTGCGGCAGCTCCACCGGAGCCTTTAGACCAGCGCACCGTCTGCCGAAATGACTGCGGCAGCTCCACCGGAGCCTTTCCAGCAGCGGACCGCCCGCCGAAATGACTGCGGTAGGTCCACCGGACCCGCGGGGGGCGGCGAAATGGCCATCCGCCTAGGACATCAGATACCCTGGCGCCGCTCCTGGGTACTTGCAGTACCATGAGGACAGATATTTGGCTAAGTACAGTGGGGCAAGAAATACCATGAGGTATGGTCCAAGCAGAGGACTTCAAGGACTTCACCTAAAAGACCCCTCTTCCTCCAACCCCAAATTCTAAAACAATGATGGATTTAAGGGACTTTTAGATGTGTTACTGTATTAAACTGCCAGAAATCAGAAGTTTGAAACTAAAACTGAGTCAATTTAATTGTTATTCAGCCAACATATTGTTCCAGCTTCTTAAATATAGTTTAAGCAGGTACTTTTACTTCTCTGTCCAAACAATATTATGCAAAACAGTGTGTGCCAGTATTAAATGACAATAATATTGGGGGGAAATTCCCTAGATCCTCTCCTTTTTATGTGAGCCTAACATCCACTAACGTGGGAGGAAGTTAAACAGAAAAAGGCGAACTGACTCCATAGTGTTAGCACTTTTTTAATTTAAATTTTAACTTCCCTATTAAAGAGTAAGAATAGTTAGATTTACCTATGATTATTTGGATAAACAATCAAATCAGTATGTGCATAATCAGTGTTTGTTTTTATATTTCATGTTATTTAATATTAAAGAGATGTTTGAAGTAATGTGTATATTGGGAATTTGCTTTATTTATTCCAAACAAACAAAGAAAATTAAGCTATTTTAATTCTGACTGTGAATGCAGAAGAACTCAGAAGACCTGTCTGCTCTTTCATTAGTATAGCTCATGATGTCAACTGTTGCACTAACAAAAACAAAAATACCATTTGAAGTCAAATCAATTATGGCAAACAATTACTAATACGTTTACATTTGCAATGTTTTGTATCTCTGTGATATATATTAGACAAATAGATTTGGGGGTTCAATGTATTTGTTATTTTTTCTGCCTGATCCTCTATATCAACTTTGATTTAGATCAAAACTGTCTTTGACCTTGTTTGTTCTGGGATCATAAATAAAATATTTCATATAAGACCCTCTCGTGTCACAGAGAAATACATTGCCCACACTTGAGAAACAGCAGAACTATTTCTCATGATATATTTTCTATTTTCTTGTGTGACAAGCTATAATACAAGCTGCTTGCTGAAAATGTTAAGCAATTCAGTACTGCAGCTTGGCCAGATTGTATAAACCTCCTGTTTCTTATCACATCTCTCTGACAACTGAATAGCAGGCTAGAAGAGGAATGTTAAAGCATAAATGCATTACTTAAGAGACTATCATGTCAGCTAAGTGTAGTTCAGACACATTTCAATTATCATTCAATTTTTTATTACTAATACCCTAGCTTTCATGATAGCCTTCCTTGTGGAATTTAAAACTCAGCCAGCCATTTTGCAATACAAAGCAGATTTGTCAATCAAGAATATTACAATATTCTGTTTTGAAAAACACCAGACTGATTAAACTGTCATGCCATGCTTTTGCCATTGTGCTACTGTTTGCTCTATGGAACAGTGCTGAAAAGCAGATCTATTCTACATGAATATTTTGATGCCAGCCCTTGTGTTTAAACACAATTTTTACTGGTCTGTAGTTGTTACCTATAACCTTAAATTGACTTTTAATATACATTTTATATACAGGTAAATACAGACATCCCTTTCTAATATCCCCACATACACAGAGCCACCAATAAAAACAGAACTGCCTTTGGTTTTACCCAATAAAAGTGTCAGAAAGGTCAGACTTCTAATCTATTGACATTGCAAATTATGGTAATCATTCTCACTCTGGGTAAACCCCAAAAATGTATAACACATTTAGGAAAACTGTACCTGTTAGAACTGTTCTTGTACCTCTGTGCTGAGAAAACTCATTGCACAGATGAGCAGTGTTCTGGATGGTCCTGCAGACATGTATTAAAATACTTGAATAATGGAAACTGCACCATCAAAAACACAAAGGATATGTTCAGCTCCTAGTCATTGTCATTCTAAAACAATCTGAAACTTACATAGGAAACTCGTACTCGCCGACGGTGTACAAGCCCACAGCACTGCATGAAGAGGACAGCAGAAAACAATCAGTGTATAGTTTCACCAAGCTTCAGTCTGTCTTCTCGTCTCCTCTAAGACATGGTCCATTTCTCCTCACTTTCCAGCCCCAGGTAAGAGGAACAGGTAGAGAAAACATACAACCTCCAGCTCCAAAGCAATTTTTTTAACTCGTCCTGAAGGCAGATGAAACTCCTCTTTTTTAGATGATGTATATTTACAGAATTGTATCCATTTCCTCAGTATCCCTCCATTACAAACACATCCATATTCCTATAAATCTTATTACAGATGGCATAATGTTCATATCAACCATTCAGAACTTAGGAAGACTCACACATAACAGGATCCTTACATCCCAGGCTACTGCAATACCCTGCTTTTTGAAGGTCTCTTGCTGCCACTGCTGTTATTGCTGCTGCTGCTATTATAGCCTTCCTCACAATGCATAAACTACCAAAAGCATCCTTGATTCAATGTTACCTCTGTACCATACTGGGCATATCTGATCTGTTATTTATCCCTCCTCCTATATCCTGAAAAATTACCAAGTCTAGACTTTAATTCACTCTGGATTCTTTGGATCACAGAACCATCCTCCAAGTTGTCAGATGCTTTGTCTTGCAATACGTGTTTCACATGAATTGTAGGCAGGATTGCTTAGTGGCCTTACTACCTTACTCACTTAGGCACTGCAGCTGCACAATCTTTTCTGCTGATATTCTGACAAAAAGAATTGGAGAGAACATCAAGCCTAGTATATACATTTAGACTTAGATATTAGCACTTTTCATTGCCTAAAATGTTGTTTGAGTTAATTAACTATTTAGATAATTCATTATCCATCCCTTTGATATGGATTTTGAATACAGAGAAGTAACAGTTATTATCCATATATTAACACGAGAGATAGAATACTTTAATCTGACAAGAGATCACACATTCCCTGTCTGTGATTACTATCCATCTCTAAGCAATCATTCTTCAGAGGTGGATTGAATATTCTAATATTGAAAAGGCTTAATAGGCATGTCATGGCTGAAAATTAATTTCTTTAGTACTTTGTGGCACTGTCCTGTGACTCTCAAATGTCTTCAGTATCACAATCTCTGAACAAATGAGCAAGTGATTCACATACCTTTTAATACTGAAGAAAAATTTAACTCTTCCATCACTTTGCTAAAATCACTACTAAAAACTAGAATGGTAAAATGTAGAGTCCAAGGTATATTTAAAATCAAACTATTAAGCAGCAGAGAGAGAAAAAAATCAGATTAAATAATGTTCAAGTTTATCTTTTTAGTATTGAGGCAAAGTGACGGGAGTAAGGCCCTGCAGCTGCACCTGCACAGTCTCCTGATGGCCTAACAAATCAATAAGGCTGCCTGATGGACCACCCTGCCTGAAGCAGCTAGTAAGCCAGTTCTTAAGACCAGCAGCAGCAATGCACAAGCTCATGGATTCTCTGCCTCCCTGTGCTCACCTCACTCCAAGCCCTGATCCTGCCTTGCCTCTGCCCTGCACCCAGCCTTGTTCCAGTCCTGTCCCGGCCTTGCTCCTGCCTTCTGTTTCCAGTTCTGACCTTTGGCTCTGACCACTAGGCAAAACAGCCTATGACCTGGTCTCCTGACAGTTTGAGCAGCCCAAAACTAGAACAGAGTGGAACAAGAGCTGACAAGGGGCCCATAGCCCATCAGTTATTATGGATCTCTCCACCAGGCCAATGTTTCCCTGCCAGAGATAGTGAGTGCCTTACAGACTCTGCAGGTACAATTTGATGCAGGCACAGAACATGGTGCTGTGTAGACAGGCAGGGCCACCCCTGACTCCAACCCCCACTCACCATGAGCCAAAGATTCCCCTGTCTGATAAGTATAATGGTGATCAGGGCACATTTCGGGGGTTTCTCAGGCAGTGCTGCCTCCTATTCCTGCTGTGCCCTTAGTCATTCCCCACTGATCAATCTAGGGTGGGACTGATTGTCAGTCTGCTGACTGGAAAGGCTCTGTCCTGCACATCCTCACGCCTAGAGAAAGCTAGCCCACTCGTGTGACAGCCTGAAGACTTAATTCATGTCATGGCTGTGATCTTCAAAGACCTGCTTCTGAGCATACAGATGAGACTGCTCTTCGGGTGTTGCAGCACGGACACTGGCCTGTTGTATGCCACAGAGTGCCATCACTTGGTAGCCGATACTGAATGGAATGGAATGAAGCTGTGCAGCGCTATCATTTCTGCTTAAATGATTTAAATGATGACATCAAATATTAACTGGCGCAGGTGAGCTCCTGGTTCCCTGGACACCCTGACTGACCTCGGCGTAAAGACTAAACATAATATAATGCATAATGACAATCTGATGGAATGCCACCAAGAAAGAAGGTCAGCTTCCAGACTCATGCTATTCCTACTGTTTCTGGCCCATCTACCTTCAGTGCCTTCCCCCCAGCCTGAATCCATGCAGCTTGACCAAGCCCAGCCCCACCTCTCTGATGCAGAGAAAAAAATCAGAAACACCAAATTGCAGACCCAACACAGGGGTCCAGGATGGGGTAGCATCTCCTCTTATTATCAGTGCCCACCATTGATACTTTTATCTCCTGGTACCTTGGCGACAGCCAACCAGGTCTATACATATCTCCAACTCCCTCTGCAGGTCTGAGACCCCACCATGTCTGAGGTCTACCTGGAGGCACTGGTGGGTTTGGGAGCCTCAGGAAGTTTCATGACCTGGACTTGGCATTAGCACATTAGACCCCCACCAAACACAAGGACTCTGTGAACTTGGTGAAATCTATCAATAGCTCACTCCTTTTGTTTGCCCAATTATCTACTGGACCACACCCGTGGAAGTTGTTACTCTCCAGGGTCAGCAAGAGACCCGTCAGCCTGGACTTATGTGAGCACCACACTCTCCAGTAGTCCTTGGCATGCTCTGGCTCAGCACCCACAACTCACACGTTTGTTGGTGAGCAGGCACTATATAGTTCAGCTCCCCACATTTTCAGGAGACAGAAGTGCTGGCACTCACCTATTGGGACCATACACAGGCAGCCCTCTATGGCTGTCTTCCTCAAAATCTTGAGTCTGAGCAGGCTAATTCCTAGGAATTCTTGCTACCTTCTACAACCTGGTTCACTGCCTCCATATTACCTCTTTGCCGATGTGTTTAACAAAGAGAATGCAGACACACTGTCACCCCATCACAGATTGTTCAATCAACCTTCAGCCCAGAGCAGAAGTCTCTTTTGGCCACATCTACTCCCCTTAAGAGCTGGAACATCAGACTTTCCATGACTACCTCTAGAAAAGCCTACAAAATGTGTTTAGCTGTCCTTCCACATCTTCACTGAAGCTCCAATTTTCTCCGTAAAGAAAAAAGATGGATCTCTAATGCCTTATGTTAATTATCGAGCATTAAACAGGATTGTGATTAGAAATCGATGCTCCCTACCTCTCATTAATGAGCTTTTTGAAAGATTCCACTCCACCAAGTTTTTTAATAATTTGGACCTTTGCAGGGTCTGAATTAGGGATGGAGATGAGTGGAAGACCACCTTTACAGCACGGAGTACCTAGTCATGTTGTTCAGCCTGTGCAATGACCAACAACATTTCAGCACTTCATAAACTATATCTCTGGGGATGTGCTAGACCATTATGTAGTCACTGACATCCTCACCTAGATGACATCCTCAGCTTTTCCGACAGTCAGGATTCTCACAGCCAATATACATAAAGCGTCTTAGAAAGACTTTGCTAACACTATCTATATGCAAAACCCAAAATGTGAGAGTTTGATCAAGATACAAAATAATTTCTTGGTTACATTATCTCCCCAAAGGGGCTAACGATGGACCTATGCATGGTAGCTGCCACCTCTGACTGGCCCACACCAAAGGGGACCTGCATGATCTAACAGTTCATAGCCTTCACTAATTTCCACAGCTAGTTCATTGAGGGCTTTTCCAGTCCAGTTGCTCCTCTGACTGAACTTATATAAAAAGAAGTCCAGCTTACCTGGTCCTTGGATGACAAACTGCCTTCAATCAGCTAAAAGAAGTTCACCACAGCACCTGTCTTGGTTCATACAGATCCCACAAAACCATTCACAATGGAAGCAGACACATCCAATTTCACTCTTGGGGTAGTACTGTCCCAGCGAGCTGGTGCTGATGGTCGACTTCATCCATGTCTCTATTAATCTTGTGAGCTAGCCCCAGCAGAGAAGATTTATTGTATATGGGACAAGGGACTCATAGCCTTCAAGGCATCATTCGAAGAAAAGCATCACCTATGGAGGGTGCCAGATTCCCTGTCCAAGTGTCCACAGATCATAAGAACCTGGGGTATTTTCAAACATCCAGACAACGCAACCAACAACAGATCTGCTGGTCACCCTTCTTTAGCTGGTGTGACTATCAGTCTCCTATTGTATCCCCCAGAAGCAAGAAATGGGAAGGTTGATGCCCTCCCTGTCCCATAAGGCTGAATACCTAGAACCAGGTGAGAAGACTCCCATGATTCTAAAGGCACCAACTTCATTAATGGAACAATAAAACAGCCTAATGGAGTTAATTTTTGCTTATTACTGAACGACCCCTTCACTGCTTGCAAAGAGGGGTTCTCTGCCATAAGGACCATTTCTGCATCCCAGAGGGACAACAAAGGCTACAGGTTCTTAAGTTATGTTGTGATATGTCCTTTGCAGGGTACTTCAGCCACCTCAGCACCTGGGGCCTAATCACAAGGAGTTTCTGGTGCTCAGGGTTGCACACCTCAGTCAAGAGCTACATAAAATCTGGCGACCTGTGTGTCTGGACCAAGTGTCTCGCTCAAAACCACTCACCTAATCCACGCCTATTCCACTTCAACTATAGACTACTATATCCCTTGACTTTACTGTGGAACTGCTGCATTCCCAGGATCATACAACAATCCTAGCTGTAGATGACCTGTTAACTAAACTGGTACACTTCATACCTGCCTTGCCATTCCTGCTACCCAGGCAATAGCTTGACTCTTCCTGGAGAATGTCTATCATCCCCATGGAATGCATCAGGCATAGAGTTAGACCATAGTTCTCAGTTTGTTTCCTAGTTCTGATGGGAATTTCTAAAGATTGAACTCCTCTTCTCATCTGCCTACCATACACACACTAATCGACAGACAGAGCATGTGAACCAGATTCTCGAACAATACCTGTGCTGCTTCTTCAACAATCATCAAGATGACTGGATATCTCTGCTGCCATATGCTGAGTTGCTTACAATGATGTCACTCACTTCTCTACCCAACAAACCCATTTTTGTGCCAACTGTGGCTTTCTCCCAGCTTTCATCTGGACATCCCCACAAACTCCCCAGTATCTGCTGTCACAGATCTAGCTACCCATCTCTCCCAATTACACTAGGAACTCAAGAAGTACTTAAAAGCAAATTAGGAAGTATATAAATGTCACTCTGAACAGGTTTAGTTGTCCACCTGCAATCTTAAATCAACTCATCCCTGGGCCAAATTGGACCACCAATATCTGGGCCTTTTCAAGACTGAGATTCTGATCAAACCAGTAACATTTAGATTGTAGTCACCCGAGTTCCTGAAAATCCATCCCACATTTCATGTCTCCCTTCTGAAGCGGTACACGGAGAACCCCTCCCCACACTGCTCCAGCCCTTCACCTCTACCCGCAAGAGTCTAAGGACACAATGAACATATAGTTGGCAAATCTCCAACTACCAATGCATTAGAGGACAACTCCTATACTTGGTGAACTGCGAGGTTTATGGTAGAGATAAGCAGTCCTGGGAACCACTGAATCCCATCCATGCCCCAGATCTGTTGCAGGCATTTCACAGACCACCCTAAGAAACCAGGCCCAGGGACACTTAGAGTACCCTCAGCCAAGTGATGGGAGAGTACTGTCAGGAATAAGGCCCTACAGCTGCACCTGCTCAGCCTCCTGATGGCCTAACAAGTCAGCAAGGCTGCCTGATGGACCACTCTGCCTGATTAGTTGAGGAAGCTAGCAGGTCAGATCTTAAATCCACCAGCAGCTAGCTGTCTATTCAATACACACCCATGGATTCTCTGCCTCCCTATGCTCACCACACTCCAAGCCCTGCTCCTGCCTTGCTGCTGCCCTGTGCCCATCCTTGCTCTAGCCTCTTCCTTCACAGACTCTAGTTTTGACCCTCAGCTCTGATTACTGTCTGAACCCTGAGCTCTGACATTTGGACTGACTCTGGTTCGTATCTTCAGCTCCAATCACTAGACCTGACTCCTGCTCTCACTGCTAGGCCTGACGACCTACAACCCAGCCATCTTACACAAAGGTTACTACTAAAATTTGGGTTGAAAAACTCATGTGTAGGCATAAGATATTTATATACTTGTGATGCACAGAATTGTGGCAATCAGAGAAAGGGTTAAGCTGTTTCCACAAGGTAAGGAAAAATAAACTTCCTTCCCATAGAGATTGGTTTAGCTGTCAGGCTTGAAAGAAGGGGACTCCAGGGAAGCAAGAACACTTAAGGGGTAGTGTGACAGGTCAGGCTCCTCTCCTACCCTGAGGTCTCTCACAACAGTCTCGGATGCCTCTTGCTTGTCAGCACTCTGAGTCCCCATCACAATCCCTATGCAGCACTTCCAACTACAGAGTCCTTCAGCCCCTTCTCCAGGAAGAGGAAGCAATTTCACCAGCCAGAGACTTAGCTTCCCATGGGATCCTGTAGCACCTCCCCCACTTTGTACTGCCTTCCTGTGCTTTTAACTAGCCTCCCCAACTGGTGGGATAATTAGCTCTTGGCTCATCAACCCCTTACTTTGTTAAGTACTCTGCTTCTCCATCAGGCCTTTCCTGGTGGAGTAATTAATGCTTAAGTGATCAGAGTGCTGGCTCAGCTCTCAGCAGCCTATCACAAGTAGGCAAAAAGGAATTGGTGAGTGGTTTGGGGAAAGTTCTCTTTTTGGTTGGAAGTAATGGAGATTTGCCCACACTAATAAAGAGGACCTGTAGGAGCGTGTACTGAAGCCAACAGATCAATTTTGAAAATTGAGTGCCTGTAGTTTGGCACCTAATCCTTTTTTTAGGCATGCAAATAAGTAAATTTTCCAAAGAGCTGAGAACCTACAGACCCCATTGATATCAATGGGATCAGTTTTGTGTCTCAGCCAAATTCATCCTGGGTATAACACCAATATTAATAGAATTGCACAGAAAATAACTGATATCCGTGGGAACTGCAAGTGCTCAACATCTCTGAAAATCAGGTAATTTTTACATTTAGGAAGAAAATATGGATTTAGGTACCTAATTTTAGGTACCTACATTCTGAAACTTGGTCAAGGTTTATTTTCTATTCTGCCAGGTAGTGGAAAAGGCCTCAAGTCAGGGAAGTTGGTACATCATACAGACTGCTATTCAGTTCCTGGCAATCATTTCACAGTGGGTCAGCACAGTCTTTGTCAAATAAGTGACCACCTACGCTTCTACCTCTGATCTGCTATATTGAAACAGAGCTGTTACAACTGACCTGAACTATTATAGTCAAATCACTGATAAATGAAGTAACAGTGATAAGTAATAAGAAAAATAAGGACTCAGAAGGTGGGCACATCTCAGTATCAAAATTATATATAAATAAATGAGATGCAATAAATTGTCCATTTAAAGATGGAAAAGTATATACACAACAGTTCCCTGTGAACGCTTCTGTGAACATTATGCTTCAAGTCTAATGCACTCTTTTTAAAAATATTTTGTTAACATTTATGTAATTTACTAAGAAAGTGTAGTCAATGCCAGCAATTTCAATGTAACAGACCCATTAGATAAGTTCATATCTATTGTGCTTACAAGATTATTAATTAATCGTCCCATGAAAAACAAAATTGTGTAATAAGTTTAAAATTCCTCACGATGAAGACAAAGTTCTCTGCATTTCTACAAAGCATTCTGAAACTTAGCAAATAGTTCTGCAAGTAAGGGGTACAGAATCTATTACAGGCCCAAGTTATGCAACCCTTTCACTAGTGAGCATTTACACGTATAAGCAATGGATTTAGAGTAAGGCAATAAAGCTGTACGTTGACCGTTGCCAAGAATATTAAGCTTGGTTTCATCTATTTCTTTTTTTCCTCTTCATGCTATAAGATCCTTTAACAGAAAAAATGTCTTTAATTCAAACACTGAAAAGAACATATTTCTCTGCCTTCCACTAAACCATTTGCTTTTAGCAACTTTTGCGGACACAAAACCCTCTAAGCCAATTCATCTCAGTTATAACTCCGCTGGCATTAATGGATTTGCAAAGGCAGTATATTTGGTCCCCGGTAGCATTACCAGAACAAAATGCAATCATTTTACAGAAAAACACCTAATTGGCTGTTGGTGTGCTGAGCCCGAGACCATTGCCTAACTGCCGTCAAGTTTTAAGGAGGTTTCTGAAGGAGTATAGTGTGGTAGCTTTGCAGATGTTTACAAGGAGTTCCAGCCAAGTGTATGAAGCAGCATGGAAGAAAGCTGTTATTTGAAAATTTAATTAGTGGACTATGGCAGATGGCATCATGGGCATGTCAGAGCTAGGAGCTGACATCTTGATAGTGAATGAGATATGTGGATATATAGGTCTGTATTCCCCTTCTTTGGGTTTCTTTATTTTAGAAGTTGTGTAAATAAAACAAACAAAACAAGATCACATACACACAACAAAACCACCACTAGAGGTAGTCAGTATTATCTTTGCTGTTTCTTCACATTGGCTCCTCCAGCCAACCTGCATTATCTGGGTATAATTTCAGCCAGCTCACCATCGTCCAAGGCCTCATACTGGCCAGATGTTCTGTAAGCTGATTGAATAACTGTCTGGATCTGATAAGATGGATTGATATACTGGATGCCAGCATACTCAAAGCACCACAGCCCAAACTACTTAATTATCTTTCCTAATGGCCTCAAATACATTCTGAATGAGAGGAGTGAAAGGATAAAATCCTGCTAAGCACCACACAAGAAAGTCATTGGGAAAATGAGTTATAACTCCTTACCACCTTCCTGATACCTTGGAGAGGAGATCCACTTAAATATAATTTCATTTATCCCTGACTCTTTGCCCAGGGTCTTCAGTAGCCAATTAAGCAAATAACCAATTGAGTCCTGGTTGGCAGCAACCCAAGAGCCTAAGAAAACTTAGACCCACAGAATCATCTGTGGGGCTCCACCACTGGAGTAAAGTAGGAAGGCATCACAGAAATTGGGAATTTTGTGGGAACTTGTACGAGCCCTGTATGCCCTCTGTTGCCCTCTTGCATTTGAATTTAGCACACTGAATATCATTCCTTGAGATGTGACTCAAGATATAACATAATACATAGCATGGGAGAGTACTACATTCAAACAAAGAGTGAACAAGAAGATAGTGCATGCGGTAATTATGGCACTGGGGATGTAGACAAACTCCAGGCTTATCTGTCAAGAAAATATCTGTCAGGATTAAAGCTGATAGAATGTTATTAAAATTAAGTCATTAAAATTGCAGCAAAATATGTAGCGTTTGAACCTTCCTAAATGCTCATGAACAGATGACAGCAATACTCTTGTGTTAGTCTCTACTACTCATTGTAATGAGGGACACTCACCTCAGGCACCTCTGGCTGCTGCATGCAGTACTGTAGTCCCTTTTTCCACTTAATGGATTTTCAGTAGTTCAGCCCTTCAGCCAGGTCACACAGTCAGAAAGAGTCCAACAAACTATCTGTCTACCCTCACCAGGGTCTTCAGCCCCAACTCTGGGTCCTTTAAATTCAGCCCTTCACTTGGTCTTCCCAACAAGCCTTGTCCACTTCTTGAGGTTTATGCTCCCAGTGAGTGTTGTCCCATTCTCAGGGTTCATACCACTTCACTGGTGGCCACTGGAGGAACCCAGGCTCTCACACTACTCCAGGTTCCAGCACAGGCCCTCCATAAACAGCAGCCACATACCACTCATTTCAATTTGTTGCTGCTGCTTCCACAGGCCTCCTCCTACTTCTTCCCTTTATCTTCACACCTCATCTCAGGGCTAAAGTTCTCAGGGCCTCGTTCTCCCAGTTTAAGCAAATGCAGCTAGAGCCAAACTCTGGTTGTCTCTCAAGTTCCTTTGGCCAGAGTAGCACACCCTCCCTTGTCCTACTGGTCCCTTCTAAGGCCCTGCAACTCCTTTTATCTGAGCTAGCTGGGCTCTGGCTGGCTGCTTCTGGGCAGCCCCTCTAGGCAGGCCTGGAAGACTCACTTTGCTATTCCTTTCCTGGGTAGGGTGTAGTAGGACTGTGAGGCCTCCAGCAAGGGGCCATGAAGGCTTAATGCACTCCAACAAACTCATGTTAAGAGTAAGATCTGTACATTTGTGTTACATAACTCACATGGCTGGGACAGACCCCATAACAAGAGCCATTAATCAATGTTGAGTTTTGCCCATAGAAACAAGGCTGACAAAATAAATGCATCAAGTGTATTACAGTGGGTTTTATATGCTTAATTTTGTGCTTTTTCACTTCCCTTCTAATTTTCACAGTGCAGTAATTCACAATAAGTGTCACAATCATTAATGAGTTCTGCTCTAATTCAACAAACTTTGGTTGTGTATTGTCTTTTAAAAGTCAGAATGTTTAAAAATGTAACAAATTCTGAATGGATTTCACTTATTTTTTTTTTTAAAAACAAGGTCATGTCAAATATGCTGTCATCTCTGACATTTTTTGGTTTGTCATATTTGCTGAGTGAGGTGAAAATTTCCAAGTGGCCCAGATTTGAGAGTCTCAATTTTTGGAGGCGATATTTGGGAGCTGTTAAGCACAACTCCAGTGAACGGAATCAAAAGAAGTTCTGAGTACTCAGCATCTCTGAAAATCAGGCAGAAGTTGTTTTGAATTTGGGCATCCAAAATCATAGGCCACTTTTGCAAATGTTGGCCTGAGGACAAATTCTGCTGAGAGAGCTGCAAGTCAGCTCTCCATATATGTGCATAACCGAAGAGATGATAACTGCTATGCTAGAAGGTTTAAGAGTTCATCTGATGACTGGTCAGACGCATTTTCCTAGTATTAGGTGCAACACAGAAAATCTTAAATCCTTCATGACCCAAACACAGAATTCTTTAAAATCTCAAACCAGTTGTGGGTATTCTAATACCACTAAGAGAAATAATTCCTAAATTAGGTGCCTTCAGCTAATACTGAAAGAAAGAATTGGAAGTCTGGTTTGGCACATAATCAGGAAACATGGCAGCTCCTGCAAGGATGAGAAACATGACTGCATGCTGGAGCCAGTGGGAAGTCTAGACTGTTACAACCTATCACTTTTTTCCTGCTTTGCTTTTCATTCACATAAATAACAGCTTATTTAACATGTTCCTTTTGAGCAATTTGCTTATAGTTTGAAATGCATGGAGATTCAGACACATTTTGTATAAGTGACAGCTTGTCGCAATTCAAATTGGGATGGAGCCAGTGAGGGTGGAACTGCCGGCACATGTTGCATAGTTAATGGCTCATTACCTATCAGATAAATGTTTGCATTTTTTGCTTTGTTGTGTAGTGGTGGAGAATAACACAGAAAACAAACAAAAGGTTCTGTCACCCAACATAGATTGAAAGATATGAGCTTTTTCCATGCAGTCCCCAAAAAATGATCTCCATTAACTACTTGCCAAATATTGCAGCAGAGCTGGGCTCTGCCCCTACGAAAGGGGAAGGCTTGGGTGGATGTATAATTAGAATAGCTACAAAATGGGCAAAATAGTCAGCTTCTAAAACTAAAGCCCTGAGGCCTACTTCCAGAACAATTCTACATTACGGTGATGCACTACCGGAGCAATAATATGAAATATTAAACTCACTGGGAAATGTTCTTTGTATCAAAACTCATGTTTATGTCTCAGATAGAAGATCAAAACAAAATATAAAGACAAGGAAAAAGACGACATACATGACCCACGTAGAAGTTTTTTGAACTGTCCTGATCCATCACACCCAAGCAGCTGCATAATTTTCTATATTAAGCCTTTCTGCTATTATGCAAACCTTTACATGTCCTTCAAATGGAAGTCACTGGGCTTGTTATCTGTATAATTTTTTGGTTGGAATGCAAGATGGAATTTTCCAAGAGGTGTGCGGTGTGTATGTGTGCTTTTACTGCAAACCAAAATAACTGCAAACCAGATAACCAGTGACTAGAACACCGACTCATAATACCATTCAACATTTCACATGAAATTTCCAACAGTCTACTAGATTAAAAGACACTACCTTTATTGTAACAAAAATTAGACAATTCAATTTTTATAGGGTGGGTAGAGCTGCATTTTTAAACAAAGTATCTCTGCGCTCCTGTTAAAACAATTCTTTTAAAAGTAAAGTTTCCTTCTCCCTGTTCTGCCTATTCGTAGGCTATGTTGCCAAAAATATCAAACGTCAAACCCAGAAACTAAGAAAAAACAAACTCAGGCTCAGGCTTCATTGCGTCCCTTAAAGATAGCCATGGAAGGGAGTCTGGAAGCATTTCCCTGAAGCAGCACTTGCTGAACTTCCTCCATACTTTTCTGCTGAGGGAGGTTGCTCTCTCCATGGAACAGCCAGCTGTTCTTTCTCCAAACTTGGAGAATCTGCATGAAACTGAATCCTACACATGGAGGTCCCAGGTTTCTGCATTGGCCATGGGATTTCTTGCCTCTCTCTTTTGCTTGTGGGAAGTTTAGCTATAAGCAGGGCCGGCTCCAGGCCCCAGCGCACCAAGCGTGTGGTTGGGGCGGCATGCCGCAGGGGGCACTTTGCCGATTGCCAGGAGGGCGGCAGGCGGCTCCGGTGGACTTCCCGCAGGCGTGCCTGTGGAGGGTCCGCTGCTCCCACGGCTCTGGTGGAGCATCCACAGGCACGCCTGCAGGAGGTCCACCGGAGCCGAGGGACCAGCGAGCGGCAGAGCACTCCCCGCGGCGTGCCGCCGTGCTTGGGGCGGCAAAATGGCTAGAGCCGGCCCTGGCTATAAGTTGGCAGTTGTCCAAGAACACCTGTTTAATGGTGTTTCCCAGGAATAAAGTAATCACCACACAAAACAGACTATAACCTAGGGCTGTATTCCATTTTGCTCAGATTCCATACCAGACTTCAGGAGTGATGTGGGAGAGAAACCACCTTTCCTCCTCCTGTTCCCAGCTCCTCTTTTCCTCAAAGCACAAATTTGGTCAACTATGTAGGAGTCTCCTAAGGGCACTGGAAGGAGAAGGGATGGTACTGCAGATGCAATGGACCCCTCCTTCCATACTCTAAGAGTCAGATCTACATAAGGATGGGTCTCCCCACACACAGGTCACAGGAGAACTACAGGATAAATGTGAATCTTATTTCAAATTTGGTTTGTAGCTGCCTAAAACTATTTTTTTTCTGTTTTGCTGGTTCTAATAGAATTCATACATTTTCCTTTCATGCTAGGGTATGCCCATCTCCCATCCTTCATGCCAGAATGAGAACTCCATTGCCTTCCATAAAAATCTGAATTGTCTAGTATTCTTAAATTTTGCATGCAACAATTCACACATAAAATATGCAAAATAAAATGAAAAGAGGATAAAATTGAGTGACCAAAGCTTTATTGTATTATCATTGTTTTCTAATGTTTCTGAGAGTAATGATAGCAAATTCACTACAAAGAGGCATTATTCTAATACACAGTGGCACTGGGCAGTGTTCTCTTTTATGAGGGGATGAACTGTTCTATTTGTTTTTTAGCCACTAGATGGCAACGTTGACCACAAAACAACAGCCACTTTTTAAGTATTTTGTCTTTACTAGAGCTGAAACACACACATTTAGGAAATTCAAACAGTTTCACGAAAAACATTCAGCAAAATTAAAATGTATACTGTAATTCAAAAATACCTGAAAAGTTACTTGTGATATTGACTACAGCCTTACTTCAAGAATATATAAATAATATAAAGTTCTCTTTCAGTTTTATGAAATTTTTAGCGGGGCTGGGCAACTTTTAGATGAAGACCCATAAAGCTGCGCAATAGTTAACCTATATAATCACATAGATTTATGGATTTTAAGACCACAACAAACCACTATAATCATCTAGTCTGTCCTGCATTATACAAGCCTTAGGCTTTTGCCTAGTAATTCTTGACATTGAGGGCACTATTCTTCCTTACTACATAACTCAGCAGAATCAAACCCAATAACCTGTCATTGCATTATAGCATATATTTTAGAAACACATCAATCATGTGATCTAATTATTGTGACGATCATTCTCTCTTCTCCTTTTCCCTCTTCACTGTTTCTCACATTCACTTGTTCCATTGTCTTTTGAACTAGATTCTAAACTCTACAGAGTCCATGTCTTCCTACTCGTTTGTCCAGTGCCTAGGCACAGGGGGCCATGAACTTGGAGTTTTGGGGGGCTACCAAAACAAAAATAAAGCAATAACAACAACACTAACAGTCATAATAATAATGCAATGCTTACTACATTACTAGACATATACCATTCTAATCGATCCTCAAAGTCACTGTAACTATATTGTGGGCCAGACTCTGCCCGGCCTTTACATGCGTCATAGCAGAGGAAAGGATATAAGTGGCCTTCTCTTCTTGCATTGCCCATATAATGACCAGGCAAAAGTCCTTTTCTGGAATTTAAAGAGTAGGCACTGCTTACTGCCTACTTCATTGCAGGTGGATGGGGCTCAAAAGGGGCAGGAAGGAATCAGAACCCTGACTATGCCCTCTCATGCATCATCCAGCAAACCTGGCCAGCAGCAGGGTTGGGGGTAAGCTGTACCTCACAAAGAAGTGTGGTAGAGAATAAAATAAATGTGGTACAGGGTCTGCATTGAGTGGGGCCTGTACTAGGCCAGGAGTGTTTGCCTGAAACAATCTACCCTGTTAGCAGGTGCTGATTCTGCTGAGAGAGGGTTAAATGGGCTCTGCTGACTCATGGAGGCAACTGAATCATTACCCCCACCTTGATATCAGAGAAACAGAACGGGTGAGAGAGAGAGAGAGGACCTAGTGTGTGAGCTGAGCATTCTTGAGAAATTAAGCCAAGAAGCAGCCAACATTAGGAAAATGGCTGGAGCTGAATTTTATATTATTATTATTACTATCTCTTAACAAAAGTCAAACCTCAGGAAAGAGAATGAATTTTTGACCCTACACAACATGTGGACTTTGCTTATGAGCAGGCTGGGAAAGGCACCTCCTCACAGGACCTTTTTTAGGGATTGCTGATATAACTGTGGGAGAGTTTTGATCACAACCATTAAAGCAAGGTGGGAACAGATGACATTATTACACACACACAAATTTATACTCTCCTTTCTGGATAATTTTTAAAGTGTAAATCAAAGAAAGATTTCCAAGTTAGGACTGAATGAATATCTGTGGAACAAACCAAACTGAAATAAGTTTTATAATGCAGTTTACAGTGCACACTTGGAAAGTAGACAGTTATTGCACTGGATGTGGATTCGATTTCTGTCCCACCACAAATCAGTTCTTATTCCTAGGTACTAGTCATTTTACATTACTATAAATTAGGGATTATAACAATGTAGGTAGCTGATTTTTTTTAAAAAATTATAATAAACATTGGAGAACCCAGCAAATATTTACAAAAGACACAATCCTGTTACATGTTCAGCCACTTCCCGCAGCTCTCCTTGGTTGGGAACCGAGAATTGCAGCCACTGGGAGCTATGGGAAGCAATGCCTGCAGATGGTCAATGTAAACAAATGGTTTGGTGGCCCACCAGCGGATTACCCTGATGGGCCACATGCAGCCTGCGGGTCGCAGGTTGCCCACCACTGGTCTACACCCTCTGTTGTAAAAGCTAAGAAGTTTCACAAGTCACCAATAAAAGTAAGCTTGAAATTAGATGGAGTGAAATTCTGGAACTGCCTTCCAAGGGGAGTAGTGGAGGGCAAAAAACACAACTTGTTTTAAGACTGACCATGAAATATTTATGAAGGGGATGGTACAAAGGTATATGGCCCTTCCGCAACTAGTGTTAGTAAATATCTCCAGCAGCAAAGATGGGACATTAGATGAGGAAGGCTATGAGTTACTACAAAGAATTCTTTCCCAGCAGGGCTTCCATAAACCCAAACACCCTTGCCCCACCCTTTGCCCTGCCCCTTAACTAAGGCCACACCTCTTCCCCACCCCTTCCCCGAGCCCCGCCTCCCCTCACTCGATCCTCCCTCCCTCCATCGCTCACTCTGCCCCCACCCTCACTCAGTTTCACTGGGCTGGGGCAAGGGGTTGGGGTACAGGAAGGGATGCAGGCTCTGGTGTAAGACCATGGATGAGGGATTTGGGATGCAGGAGGGAGTTCCGGGCTGGGGCCGAGGGGTTTGGAGTGTGGCGGGGTAGGGTTGCCAATTTTGGTTGGACATATTCCTGGAGATTTCATCTCATGATATAATTTTTAATTAAATATTAATCTTTAAATTCTGGAGACTCCAGGCCAATCCTGGAGGTTTGACAACCCTAGGGAGCGGACTTAGTGCTGGGGCAGGGGTGCAGGAGGTGGGAAGGAGTTTGGATACAGGAGGGAGCTCAGGGCTGGGGCAAGTGGTTGGGGTGCAGGAGGGGTGAAGGGTGCTGGCTCTGGCCAGGTGGCGCTTACCTCAGGCAACTCCTGGAAGTGATCAGCAAGTCCTGCTCCTAGGCTCAGGGACAGGCAGGTGGGTCTGCACACTGCCCCTGCGTGTAGGCACCGCCCCCTTGCAGCTCCCATTGGCCATAGTTTCCAGCCAATGGGAGCTGTGGAATCAGCACTTGGCGTGGGGGCAGCGTGCAGAGACCCCCTGGCCACCTCTGCGCTTAGGAGCTGGACAAGCCGGTTGCTTTCGGGAGCTGTGTGGAACCAGGGCAGGTAGGGAGCCTGCGTTAGCCCCACTGCACCACCAACCAGACTTTTAGCGGCTTACTAAAATCTCCCAGATTGCTTTCAATAGCCACTGGGAGATCAATGCCAATTTCAGTAGACTCCCGACCAATCCAGGAGGGTTTGCAACTCTACTTCCCAAGTGTCTGGCTGGTATGGTCTGGCTGATTACCATATTTGGGGTCAGGAAGGAATTTTTCCCCAAGTCAGACTGGCAGAGACCCCGTAGGGTTTTTGCCTTCCTCTCCAGCTTGGGGAACAGGTCACTAGCTGGTTTGAACTGGAGTAAATGGTGGATTCTCTGTAACTTGAAGCATTTAAATGAAGATATGAGGACTTCAGTAATTTAACCAGAAGTTATGAGCTTACTGTAGCAGTGATTGGGTGAGGTTCTGTAGTCTGTAATATGTAGGAGGTCAGACTAGATGATCACGATGATCCCTTCTGGCCTCAAAGTCTATGAATCTGGAAGTATTATTTTAAAAGCAGTAATATCTTTATAAATTCCATCTATGGAATTTGAACTGACATCTTTCCAAGTCCTGACCCCATTCCAAGTGGTAGACAAATGGAACTGACAGAGAATATGTAAAAGTATGTTCTGTTCTTTGGTATTGTCTCGGTTACTGTTTATTATTTTTTTAAAATTCCTGAATTAAAATACATCAAAAGATGCAGCAAGCTATTTAACAAATTTGATCTTCAGCTCACTGAACATTATGGTCTACACAATACAGATCAGAAAAAGTACATGCGCTGCTCTTTACCTATAAATAATCTGGCAAGATTTCACAAATAAGCTGGTCACAAATCAGAATTTCTGTTCCAAGGGAAATTCTGATTTTTCAAAATTTGCTTTATTATGAATTGGAATAAAAAGTTTAAATTTCCCACAGAACAAAAATCCTGAAAAATTTTGATTCAAAACCATCAAAATGTTTCATTTCAGTAATGCTGCATCATTTCATTTTGATAAGGTAAAATATTTCATTTTATGAGTCAAAACATACATTAATATATTAAAACATTAATTTACATATTATATTTATATGTAATATTACATATAATGCACATGAATTATGCTTAATATTTTAATATATTAAAGTTGAAATGAATCAAAGCATTTCAACAGTATAAAATGAAATGTTTCTACCTTATCAAAATGAAACAAGAATTTTGAAAGGATGTGTTTTGACCATTTCCTGTAGAAAAATCTGTTGCAATCAACACTTTCCTGTGCCACGTTTTGATTTCAACTACAGTAAATTGCATATTCCATCGGAAAGCTGTTCCACTGACAATTCTGCATCCAGCTCTAAAAGTTATATTTTTTCTCCTTAATGCAGAAAGCAGTGGAAAAGCAGATGTACATTTTCAGTGTTCTAGTACTTATGTCCTTTCAAAACACATATAAGGACATTAAAGCTTCATGTTAGGAAAATAAATAAATAAAAAGAATTGCCACTCTAAATATGGCACCATTACTAAATGAATAATACATTTATTCCAAAATCAAATGAATGAAGTTTAACAAAATGTTTTGCCAATCTGTCAAAGCTATTAAAAAGATACTGGGAAGCCTCTACCATGTGTTATAAAAAAGTAAACATAAGTAACTTAACAAAATTAAAAATAGCTTTCCTTTTACAGAAGTTTCAATAACTACCAAAGTTTTGTTTTAAATACTTCCCATGACCATCATGCTTGTTGGACTCTTGAGCAAAGGTAATCTAATATACTTTGTCTCCAATCATTCTTTAGCTAGCAGACAACCATACCATAAGGAACAGAGAAGTTCAGCTGTGACGCAGAACAAGTATTTCTCTAGTGATTCAGACTACTCAGAGACATTCCTTAGTATTTCTCTTGTCTCAAAAAACCTCACAGCTTCTTATTCTTGTAAATAAATCCAATCTATAACTTTCTATTATTTTCCTAGTGTGTAAAATGAACTCATCAATACAATATAAAGCCCATTCTCTGAAGGTGGTGGGGTTGTTCCAAAACTTTAGCTTAGAAAAGTCAAGTGTTCACTTGGAGAGAGAGCCAGCTTATCAAGACAGTGGTCTTTGAAACTCCTATGAGGAGGCATAGATTAGCATTCACATCACACTTCCTGGCAGTACCCAGCCTGGGTGGGGAGAGCTAATGATCCTACCAATGGACCAAATTCGGTGATGAATCCTGGTCACGTTTCACCTGAAGCACATTGCGCATACGCTAAGAAGATGACCCCCTCACACAGGGCTGAAGGCGGCCTCAGTGGGGCTGATTTAAATTTTTCTATTGAAATTTTTTACCTGTGGAAAACAGGGACTTCAAATGAATGACATTTTTGCACAAAATGACTGCCTCAATTTTTTTTTATTTTTTATTACAAAACCAAAGTTATGAAAAATGAAAATTTTCAGTTTTCACCCAAAATATTTCAGTTACCAAAAACTGAAAAATGTTTTGTTTTGCATTTTTCAATGAAAATCAATCGGAAATTTTTGACAAAAAATTGTTTGTTCGTGCTGAAGTTTTTTGTGGGACCCCCCCTCCAAATAAACAATTTCCTACTACAATTTTTAAACTATGCCAGGGATGTGTACACAGAGTATCATATCATAACAGGGCTAGAAAGCACCTTGAGATGCCTTGGGAAAATGTTCCACTGCTTAATTTGCCCTATAGTTAGGAAGTTTTTCCTAATATCTAACCTGAATTTCCCTACACATGAGACAACAGAGGGAAAAAAGGCAGCAAGCCGAGACTCATAGGAGGACCTTCCCTAACCTCTCAGAAGCACAGTTCACATATAGGTGAGCATGCACTTCTGAAGCCATTCACGCTTCTGTGATGTGCTAAAGAGGCTGATCCAGAGGAGCCACATCCTCTTCATCCCAGTCAGGGTTATCACTGTACTCAGCATACTATATTGATGGGACTATATAGAAGCTTAGGGAGACGGATAGATATCATCCTTGCCACTGAATCCTTTCAAAGGTCCCCCAGGGACACTATTAGCATTAATCTCTGTTTGCTGCCTCTGTGTGCCCATAGGATTTTCTAAATCCTATGATCTTCAAGGCTCAGATCACATCAGCTTCCCTATGGACAGGCAACTGAACACCCAATAATGCAGGAAGCTTATGCCATGGAGAACTATCTATCTGTATCAAAATATTTCACATATATATATCCATCTGAAGAGACCAAAGATGGAAAACGCAACCTGCAGAAATTGATAACACCATGAATATGAGGGCTGTATGTGACAAAAAAACTGGTATGGCTGTGGGGCCTAGTTCCCAAGAATCGTGCTACAGCTACATCATCCTGCCATTGCTCCCCGCAGCATTTCTCTGATTTCCAGCCCTAGCCCATACTCTCTGCTTTCTACAGAGAGGATTTGAGTGTGATTGCCAGGCACTCAACGACTGAGGGGATGTTATTTCTGTAATTACGGGGTCAACATATGTGTCTGTGTAATTAGACTTCTTCTTGCCCCACTCATTCTCTCTGCCAACTCCCCGTCACCTCTTCCTGCCCCAAATCCTGTGGTTTGGCCACTCTCCTACAATGCTGGAAATTAGCCTTCTTTTATACCACTCACCTCTGTGTCCAAGCCTCATTCTACATATGTTAATTATATCTAATGACTATTCACACTGAACTCTGAAAATCCCATTAAGCAGTATGTATCGTGTCATCAGGCAATTTGAATATAGTACTATTCCTGCACGAGTGCCCCATGAGGGATTGCTGATGTAACTTGAAGAATGTTAGTGCGTGGCATACTGGGGAAAGCAGTAATGTTTAGAAGGAGGGAGAGCAGCAGTGCTGAAGGGCACATTATCATGCAGCAGTAAGCTTCTGAAAATCGCAGAACTTGTTTCCTACCGGAACAAGAGCAAGCAAATAATTTGGGCAACCTATATTAAAAAAGCATTGCTGACATTCTGCTTTGAAAATTTCCCTCCTTGTCTGAGTATGTCAAACTGGGCACCCTGGTGCTCCACACAGCACCCAGGAAAGTCCCAACACACCCAGGAAAATTCTACAGTATGTGGATAAATAGGAATTTCCAGATAGCACTTCTCATGAACATCACTGGCATATTAAGTAATGAAATTCTTATTTCTTGCTAACTCCAGCTCTTTTCTCCACTCACTCTTTGCCAGTAGGAATTCAGATGGCGTCAAAGTACTTCATTTGAAATGAAAACATTTCAAACCTTTGCAGTCCGATTTCCTTTTAGACCTGATATTGATGTCAGGAAGCTCTTGCCTGTTGAGACAGATTGCATATATGATTACTTAAGACTGACTAATCTTGGCTTCTGGGTTTTGGATGCAGTATTGTTTTGATAATACACTCATCTGAAATTCAAACAGACTCTCTGACAAGGCTCAAATGAAGAAATCTAATAGTAGAACACGAGAAAAGACAGTTACCTTTTCCGTAACTGGTGTTCTTCGAGATGCATTGCTCATGTCCATTCCATATTAGATGTGTGTGCTCGCCACATGCACTGGTGCTGGAAGTTCTTCCCTCAGCAGTATCCATAGGGGACTGTCTCTGGTGCCCTCTGGAGTGGCACCCACATGGCACGATATAAGGGGCACCGCCAGCTCCCCCAACCCTCGATTCCTTCTTACTAGAACCTCCGACAGTGGGAAAGGAGGGTGGGTTATGGAATGGACATGAGCAACACAACTCGAAGAGCACCAATTACGGAAAAAGTAACTGTCTTTTCTTCTTTGAGTGCTTGCTCATGTCCATTCCATATGAGGTGACTCCCAAGCAGTACCCCTGGAGGTGGATAGGAGTTCACGGATGTGTAGATTGCAACACAGCTCTGTCGAACCCAGCATCATCTCTGGCCTGCTGAGTGATGGCATAATAAGTGGTAAATTATGGACAGAGGACCACATTGCAGTTCTACCGATGTCCTGGATAGGGATATGCGCCAGGAAGGCTGCTGATGACTGAGCTCTAGTCAAGTGGGCTCTGACAATCAGTGGCAGCAGAACCCCCACCAGGTTGTAACAGGTCCTTATGCACAAGGTAATCCAATTGGAAATCCTCTGTGAAGACACTGGAAGGCCCTTCATCCTATCCACTGTAGCAATGAATATCTGAGTTGATTTACGGAAAAGCTTGGTACATTCTAAGTAAAAAGCTAAGGCCCTTCAGACATCCAGTGTGTGTAGATGCCTCTCTTCTCTGGTCTTGTGCAGTTTGGGATAGAACACTGGGAGGAAGATATCCTGGTTCACATGGAGGGTTTCTTACTTTCCAAGAGGACCAGTTGGATTCCTTCCGAACAGGTCTGCTCCTCTGGGTTCAGCCACGCAGCATCCACACTGAGAAGTGGAGGGACTTGAGGTTGGGGTGTAAAAGCAGGTCCAGTGGGTTGGGCAGGGGCCAGGGAGGGGCTGCTGACAGGCTTGTGAGCATGCTGGACCAGTGCTGGTGAGGCCACGTCGGGGCAATCATGATGACCTGCCCCTTGTCTCTTTTGATCTTTGCCAGGACCCAGCTGATGAGTGGAATCGGAGGGAACATTCCCCAACCATGACAGGAGGAAGGCATTGGAGAGTCAGTCCTTGCGCAGACCTTGCCGAGACCAAAACTGGTGGTATTTCCTGTTCTGTCTGGTAGCAAATAGGTCCACTTGGGGAGTTCCCCACCCTTGGAAGATCATGCAGGCTACATCTGGATGGAATGACCAGTTGTGGTGAAAGGAGAAGTTCCTGCTGAGCTGATCCACCAGTGTATCCCAGACACCAGGGAGGTGACAAGCTTCCAGGTGGATCTCGTGACTGATGCAGAAGACTCACAGACAGAGTGCCTCTTGACAGAGAGCTGATGAGCATGCTCCCCCTTGCCTGTTGATGTAGAACATCAAGGCTATGTTGTCAGTCAGGACTTGTACCACCATTCCAGAGAGGTGGGGAAAGAAAACTGCGAATGCCAGCCGGATTGCTCGGAGCTCTTTGAAGTTCATGCGCAACTGTGCTTCATCCAGGGACCACATCCCCTGAGTCTGGAGGATGCCAATATGTGCCTCCCAGCCAAGGTCCGAGGCATCCAACACCAACTCGGTGGAGTGAGGAGGATCGTCAAATGGAACCTCTTCCAGGACTGTTCTGCAGTCGGTTCACCACTGCAGTGAGGTAAGTATCGCCTGGGGAATGGTAACAATCTTTTCCAGGGGGTCTCAGGACTGGGAATAGACCATCTCTAGCCATTGTTGCAGGGGTCGCATCCAGAGCCTGGCATGTCAAACAGAGAGTCCAATGGCTCCTCCAATTCCTCTATCTGAAGCCCAAGATTTAAAAGTTCCTGGTGCGCTTTGGTGTCATCCTGAGGAACTGGGTAAGAGGCCACCATGATAGCCTCATCTGGTGACGACAAGGACAATACTGGTGCCGTGGAAACCTCCACATCCATTGGTGATCCAGAAGCTTGCTCCCCTGGGTCCACTGGACCTGCAGGGTCTTACCCCCGAAGTCTCAAGCACCTGAAGGGGATGGGATACCGAGGCCGCTGGCCTCTCTGAGGCTCCCAATACCAATCGGACAACCTGGGCAGGTTGGATGAACCCCCAAGAGTTCCACGTGTACCCTGGCGCCGGCTACTGCGCTTGGGGCCACAGGACAGGTTTTGGTGCTGATAACGTAGTCGGCACCGCTGGTACCAGGGCTTGTCCTGCAGTCAGGGAACCTTGCTCTGAGCCACAGCTACCAGCAGAGTGGTTGGTACCGGGTGACCAGGATCAGGTAGAGCGGTGGCTCTTGTCTGACCGGTGCTGGTCTCTGCATCCTGAAGTTGACCTGTCTGTGTGAGACTGTCTTGGTTGGGTTCCTGGGGACTGCCAGCATTTGGTAGATCTTCACTGGATACCTGGTGATCCACACCTCACACTACTTGACCAGTACCTGGACATCAAACAAGACTGGGAGCTACTACGGGCCAGTTGCTGGGAGGATCATCGTAAGGAGGGCAACCTTCCTTTTGGGGATGGGCAATGATAGCCCAGCAATCAGCGGTCTCTGGTGTCTGATCAGTCCTGAGACCAGTACCGGGCCTTGGAGATGGTCGGGGCCAGTCCCAGAGTTCTTGCTGGGTGGTGCGTGCCTCAGAGGGTCTGAGCCAATCTATGCGCAAAATACATGCCAAGTCCCTCGATCAGTGCCCCTGGTGTGAGGACCGTAGAGGGCTCCATTAAGCCTGCTTCTCCTGTCCCGAGGCGTAAAGTCTGCGGGAGGGTGAACGCTGGCGGGATGTCCCTCTCGATTTAATGAACATGCTAATCAGCTAGAAAAAGGTATAAAGTGGTCTAAGGATATCTAATTTATATCAACTTGATTATCTGTGAATTTGGCTCATGAATGATAAAATCCCATACCCAGTGCACTAAATGCCCCAACAACAACTATGAGGGTGAACTAGGGTTGCCAACTTTCTAATTGCAGAAAACCAAACACTCTTGCTCCCCCTGCCCTGCCCCTTCCTGAGGCCCTGCCCCTGCCTTGAACCCTTCCACCCCCCTGCTCACTCCATCCCTGCTCCCTCTGTCGCTCACTCTCCCCCTGTCATAGCTTTCCTACTCAGTTCTGAACCTTAGAGTTCAGAAAATAAGATGCTAGCATGAAACCTCCAAGCTTAATTACCAGCTTAGATCTGATATCGCTGCCACCAGACAGGAATTTCAGTGCCTGCCTCACTCTGGTCTCCCCAAAACCTTCCCTGGGGGACCCCAAGACTCAGATGCCCTGAGTCTCACAACAAAGGGAAATAACCCACTTCCCTTCTCCCTCTTTACCTCCTCCCAGGCTTCCCCTCCCTGGGTTACCCTGGAAGATTTCCCTGCTTCAATTCCTTGAAACACAAACCCAGAGAGATTAAGTGTCTCTCCCCCTCACCCAGAGGCTATGCAAATTCAAGCTTAGCCAATCTAACACAAAGGGATTTCCCCCGCCCTTTGTTCCTTAGCCTTAACCAGAGAAAAACTCAAACAGGTCTTAAAAAAGAAAGCTTTATAAAAAAAAAGAAAAAGACATAAAAATGGTCTCTGTATCAAGGTGACAATAATATAGGGTTATTGGCTTAAAAGAAAACATGAATAAACAGCCTTATCCAAAAAGAAATACAGTTTAAAACATTCCAGCAACTACACACATGTAAATACAAAAAAATACAATATAAGCCTATTGTTTTTCTACCTTTGTACTCACAACTTGGAAACAGAAGATTAGAAAACCTGAAGATAGAGAGATCCTCTCTCAGAGCCGAGAGAGCACAGACTCACAGACCAAAGACACACACCCAAAAACTTCCCTCCCTGAGCTTTGAAAAATCCGGTTTCCTGATTGGTCCTCTGGTCAGGTGTTTGGTTCCCTTTGTTAACCCTTTACAGGCAAAAGAAACATTAACCCTTAGCTATCTGTTTATGACACCCCCACTCTCGCTCATTCAGTCATTTTTACTGGGCTGAGGCTGGGGGTTAGGGTGTGGCTGGGGCCGAGGGGTTCGGAGGGTGGAAGGGGGCTCCAGGCAGGGGCAGGGGACTGAGGTGCAGGGGGGTGAGGGCTCAGGCTGGGAGTGCGGGCTATGGGGTGGGGTTAGGTCTGAGGAGTTCAGCATGTGGGAAGGGGCTCAGGCCTGGGGCAGGAGGTTGGGGTGCGGGCTATGAGAGGGAGTTTGGGTGCAGAATGGGGTTCTGAGCTGGGCCAGCAGGTTGGGTGCAGGAGGGGGGTTGGGGTGCAGGCTCCAGGCAGTGCTGACCTCAGGCAGCCCCAGCATTTCAGGGACAGAGGAAGTCCGCACAGCACCCAGGAAGTGGCATGTCCCTCTGTCTCCTGCAGAGGGGAATACTGGCAGCTCCCACTAGCTGCGGTTCCCAGCCGATGGGAGCTGCAGAGTCAGTAATAGGGGCAGGGCCTGTGGGTGAGGGCAGCATGCTGAAAATCCTGGTCGCCCCTCCACCTAGGAGCTGGAAAACCATGACGTCCGCTTTCTAGGAGCCACGCAGAGCCAGGCACGGAACCTGCCTGCCCCCCTGGTGCTGCGACCAACCAGACTTTTAGCGGCTCATTCAGCTGTACTGGGGGTCCCTTTTCAACCAGGTGTTCCAGTCTAAAACAGAACGCCTGGCAACCCTAGCATGAACCTAGACAATCACTTCACCTTGAATAGTCTTCTATAATATTAGTTAACTATTTATGTTAAACAATCTGTTGCATCTTGTATTTAGCTGTAACACTCTAAATAAGTCTTCCAAACTGAAGGAGAACTCTGCGTAGCTCGAGAGCTTATCCCTTTCAGCAACAGAGGTTGGTCCAATAAAATATATTATCTCATCCACCTTGTATCTCTAAAATCACACATAGGAATAGCTGTATCACAGAACATTAAGGTTGGAAGAGACCTCAGGAGGTCATCTAGTCCAACCCCCTACTCAAAGCAGGACCAACCTCAACTAAATCATCCCATCCAGGGTTTTGTCAAGCCAGGCCTTAAAAACCTCTAAGGATGGAGATACCCCCACCTCCCTAGGTAACCCATTCCAGTGCTTCATCACCCTCCTAGTGAAATAGTTTTCCTAATATCCAACCTAGACCTAGACCTCCCCCACTGCAACTTGAGACCATTGCTCTGTTCTGTCATCTGCCATGACAACAGCCTAGCTCCATCCTCTTTGGAACCCCCCTTCTGGTAGTTGAAGGCTGCTATCAAATTCCCCCTCAATCTTTTTTTCTGCAGACTAAATAAGCCCAGTTCCTTCAGCCTCTCCTCATAAGTCATGTTCCTCAGCCCTCAAATTATTTTCGTTGCCCGCCACTGGACTCTCCCCAATTTTTCCATATTCTTTTTGCAGCGGAGGGCCCCAAACTGGATGCAGTACTCCAGATGTGGCCTCACCAGTGCCAAATAAAGGGTAATAATCACTTCCCTCAATCTACTAGCAATGCTCCTACTAATGCAGCCCAATGTACATTCTCTTTCACGCTGTTAAGGTGTACATGAGCTTTGGGAACAGAAACACAGTATCTACATTTACTGCTATGTGAAAGCTAAAAATAGGATCAACTTTTTATATAAAATAAGTGCTATGCTAGTACAAAGGGTTGAGGAATAGAAAGAGAACAAAAATATTAATAGCTAATTTTAGCAGTTATTTCTTATCTAGTTTTCACCATATATCATCATCTAAACTGTCACTAATACTGGAGTATCGCATCGCTTTAGTTATGGATAGCTCTCTTTTTCACAGAAGAACATACCTGTCTCATCTATAATAAGTCAGGTATTTATACTATCTCCATCCCTGTGGTATCTGATGCCTTACAACAGATATGTTGATCTCGATCTCTCTCAGTTTTCCTTTGTACTTACACTTTTTTTTAAATGGTGGATTTTAGAACCTTACTAACTATAGAAGTTATAATTTCTCATTTAGTATTGGCACCTCAGATCCTTCAGATGTTTTGTAGAGCACCACAAAACATGTAATCATCCTAAATACCTTTAGATATTATGTACTGCAAGTAGAAATATAAATGACCGTACAACAATAAAAAACAAAACAGCTTGTCACTTTCAATCTATCTTCTTCCCTCAAGACAAAAAATTACATCATTTTTGGCTTTGATATTAATTGCAATATGCACCGAAGAAGCTAAAAGCAGTTTTTTGATCCAGGTTTAAAACAAAATTTCAGTAACTGTGTTTCAATTTCAGTGTTCAATCCTAAAACTTTTTTTTAATAACATTAAACCAGCTCAGATTCTGGGATGAAAAACATGCACTACATAGATTTTTTAAAAGTACCATCTAAAGACATTTTGACTTCCTCTCTTCCATAGCCAACTCAATCTGTACCGTACTTCACTTACAAAAATAGTCTCTCTTGACTATCTGCACATATTTTGGATTCCTGCCTTCATGTGTCTTTGTGGGAGGCTAGAGATGTTCTTTGCTCAACACTTTGATATTTCCAGTAACAACATGTATATCTGGACTAAGGCTACTGGCAGTGCTAATGTGAGTGATGCTACGTAGGAACTCCAAGTCTGGGGTTAAGAACACTGTGCAAGCAGCATGCTCAGCCCTAAAAACTACTCAGTTCAAGGAACAGAGCTAAAGTTATTTGGAGGGAGCTGCATCCAGCTCTCCTTGGCTAGGGTCACAAGAATGTGTGGTGGGACTAGGGAGGGGTAAGCTGAAGGGAATACAAGAAAGTTGGGAGGTCTGGTTAGACTTCCAGTTCCTACCAGGAGTCCAGGAAGCAGCTAGAGCCATCTTAACACTTTTCCATGTATGGCTATGAGATTGCACTTCTTTCCCTCCCTGTATCGCTCATCCATATCTTTGTGTCTCAAGATTAGACTACTGCAGTGTGTGCTACATGGGGCTACATCTTCAATTTATCTGGACTCTGCATCTAGTACAGAATTCAGTGGTTTAGTCTTGCTTTTCATCATCTGCACTGCCTGCCTATTGGTTTCCAGGTTGATTTTCATAGATCCCAAGGCTAGAAGGCACCATTATGATCAGCTAGTCTGACACATGTACAACACAGGCCATAGAACTTCACCAAATTAATTCCTGTTTGAACTAGAGCATATCTTTTAGAGAAAAAAAATCCAATCTTGAGTTTCAAATAGCCGGTGATGGAGAATTCACCACAATGGAGAATTCACCACAACCCTTGGTAAATAGTTCCTATAGTTACTTACACTCACTTTAAAAGTTCACTCCTTATCTCCATTTTGAAGTTGTCTAGCTTCAACTTCCAGCCATTAGATCATGTTACCTTTCACTGCTAAATTGAAGAGCCCAATATCAATTTTTGTTTCCCATGTAGAGGAAGTGTAATCAAATCACTCCTTAATTTTCTTTATGTTAAGCTAAATAGTTTAATTTTCCTGAGTATATCACTAAAAGGCATGTTTTCCAATCCATAAATCATTCCTATGGCTCTTCTCTAAACTCTCTCCCATTTATCAACATCCTTCTTGAATTCTGGACACAGTATTCTTATAACGGTCATACCAGTGCCAAATACAGAGGTAATATAACCTCCCTACTTCTACTCAATATTCCTCTGTTTATACATCCACGGATTGCATTAGCCCATTTGGTCACGGCATCACACTGGAAGCTTGTATTCTGCTGATTATCTGCTATGACACCCATGTCTTTTTCAGAGTCATTTCTTCCCAGATAAAGTCCCCCATCTTGTAAGAATGACTTATGTTCTCTGTTCTTAGATGTGTAACTTTACATTTGGCCTTAATCAAATGCATATTATTTGCTTACATCCATCCTACCAAGCAATCCAGATTGTTCTGTATCAATGACTTGTCCACTGTGGTTGTGGAATGGACATGTGCAACACATCTTGAGGAACAACTGTTACAAAAGGTTAGTAACCATTTTTTCTTATTCAAATACTGCACACATGCATTCCACTTTTGGTGACTCACAAGCAGGAGGAGGGATTGGAGTTCATACACACACAGACTGGAGTACAACTCGTCCAAATTTAGCATCATCTCTTGAGTACTGAGTGATAGCATAATGGGACGCGAAGGCGTAAACTGAAGATCAAGCTGAAAAAATGCCTTGGATAGAGACTTGCACAAGCTCTGAGGCTCTGAGGCCTCTTGCAATCTTGTGGAATATGCTGTCAATTTGCCCACAAGGAAATGCCTGCCAGATCATAACAAATACAGAAAGTTATCCAAGATGAAATTTTTTGTGAAGAAGCTGGGAGACCCTTCATTCTCCACCTAGAGAAGACAGTACCTGCAAGGGCACTGTGAGCACAGCATTCAAACGATGGTGACTTGGTGAATAAACAGAGGCAAGCCTGGGAGGTGGGAGAAGTGAAGCAGCGACAGCGTGCTTGGGGTGGAGGAGGAGCAGGGGTGACCTAGGGCAGGGGGGGTGCCTCAGGGCAGAGGGTGGGGGATGGGGAGCTGCCGCAGGTGGGGCACCTCAGGGCGGAGGGGGGGCGCTGCCCACGGGGCATCTCAAGGGCAAAGGGGGGGAGCTGCCGTGGGGGGGCGCTTCAGGGCAGGGGCTCGGGGACGGGGGAGGGCACAAGGTGGAAGTTTCACCTAGGGCGTGAAACATCCTTGCACCAGCCCTGCTCCCACTCCTAGTAGTAGGCAAGAGGTAACATGATGGCTATTCAGCAGTTCTCTCAGTATTGTTATTCTTCTTCATTAGAGCTGGGAAGGAAATGTTTTTCCCCTCCTGTAACAATTCTTGGTTTCCTGTTTTGCACTAGGACAAAATCAAGACTGTTCTGATTTTTAATGAAAAATCAGGGAGGGGAGAGAGATGCCACTCCAGAATAACCCAGAGAGCATTCACTGAGCTGTGAGAGGCCCAGATTGAAGTTCCTGCTTGCCTAATTCAGGCCAAGGATTTTAACCTGAGTCTCCCACATCCTCTGTTAGTGCATCCACCACCTGGCTATTGGACCAACAGGTAGGCACAGACACAGGCACAGATGTGCCACACACACACTCTCTCTCTCTCTCTGTATCCCTCCCTCCCATTCTCCTAACCTGAAAACCTTTCCTGACAAAAGTTTAATCAAAACCTGCACATTCACATAAAAAGTTTGCATTTTGATAAACTAACATATTTCAACAGAAAACTGTTTCACTGAAAAGTTCCCAATAAGCTCTGTTCTTTATTTATATTGAAGAAGCATCTATGAACCCAAACCAAGGATTCAGGCCCCATTGTACTGCACACCGTACACTCTTGCAACACAAATAACAGTCCCTGCCCCAGACCATTCACAGTCAGGATGTAGTTACCCTGAGCTTCTTATCTTTGCTATCACTTTTTATTTTGCTGTTTTGTCCATAACAAAGCTTATTTTTCTCTTTGATGTACATTTAAATATTTAAAAATTAAACAAAGAAGAGATGTACCCGAATCAATTGCTGGACACAAACATTCCTGAACTGCACGGAAGAGTGTGTCTGAATGCAAATGTTGTGGATCAAATTCATCTCTTATTATTTTTCCAAAAAGAGATACAGTAAGATCGTGTTTGTACTCTTCCTATAAAGAATTAGACTGGGATAACAGACTCACACCATACACAACAATCATTCAATAGAAAGGAAGATAAATGTAGGTAATCCAAAAACAAAATAAAAAATGTATATGGGCTTTCATTTAAGAGTTATAGTTTATATTTTAAAAAGGATTTTGGAAAGGATATAAAAACTTATGCTTCAGATTTTAACTCTCTGTCTTGGGGGCCAAGATGGAATTAGTGGACGATTTATCATACATCTGCAAACTGCAGGGTTATATAGACCTTCTTCAGTGAGGGGAATAAGTCCGTCATAAGAAAGGCAGGGTTTGAATCTGCCATTTGAAGCAGTTGTGGCACAGAGTGCCAAAAACAGAAAGAGAGGGGGGTGTTGTTTTAAAACAAAAAGAATAAATGTTAAAGATTGCCAGGTCAACACAACCTGGTACTATCTTACTGCTATTGGCAGTAAGAGAAAAATGAGGGATGGCTGAGGCCACTTTGCCCATTATGCTCTTGTCTGGAGGGAAGCATAAAAATATGCAGCACAGGCATAGCCAAATGAACATGAGTTGAAATATTCCGATCTTGCATGCTTGTAGGACATGTGCACCTACAGTGGGATCCACAAGCACTAATACTCAAAGAAGAACATAAAGAATGATTGTGAAGACAGCTCTATAGACAGACAGAGAAAGGACAACTTCTCTATAGGATCATTTTAAATGAAACCAAGTTTAGAGTGAAATGATTATTATGAACCCAATCTTTCAGGATGCTGAGTTATGTCTGCACTTTGTAGGATCAGACTCATATTCATCTGGACCCAGAATCAGCAAAGCACTTAAGCATGCACCTAACTTTAAATGTAAGTAATCCATGGGTCGACTACTCACATGCTTAAAACTAGAACTAGGGCCACAGTCCATTTTAGGATTTTTGCAAGAAAAGATGGTTACTTACTTGTATTGTAACTGTTCTTTGCAATGTGGGTGCAGATGTGTATTCAAGGGCTAGAGACAGGATGAACTAAGTTCTAATTGGAACTAAAAAGTGAACAAGATTGTTGATTTCAATGGAATTTCTTCATATCTGTGAAACCAAGAGTAGAATTTGGCCCACTGAAATCCTAAAGTCACATATTCTATTAGAACTTACTTTGAATAAAACAGGAAAAACATTCACATCCTAGTTAAAGTCTGGAACAAATTCTCTTTCCATTCTGAGTTCAATTAAACTGGTCTGACCCCTCTCACTGAGCAGAAAGTATCCAAAGGTTTTGTGTTTCTGGGCATATCCTTCTCTGTGTGTATTAAAACACATTTAAAAGTTATTTCCATGTTTGTGCATTGGAAAGGGTACAGTTTATATGTAAATCACCACAATTGCTCTATGGTGCATTTATTATATAAAGAGAGCTCCATGCTCCAGCGTGGCCCATATTCTCCAACTTCAATTTCATATGCAAAATTTAAAAAGCAAATAATTATGAAAAACTGACAATAATTAGTTTCAAGCTCAGTCACAAGCAGAAAGAGAAATAATGGAACCTAAGACAAAAAGGGTAGAGAGAAAAATGAGAGTGGAAAGTGTAGATGAAAGGAGCAACATTTTATCCCCTGTTCCAGTTATTTAGATGGTATCTAATACAGGACATGCCCTACTTAATTTCAGCATTGGAAACGCTATCTAAGACAATTCAATTTATCATACCAAGTTCTCTATGCTTATTATGTGACTCTGATCAGGCCTAAGAGTTTTACAAAACTTTAAAAGATAATACAATAAATGTGAATTATCATTAGGCTTCTCACTTAAACTGAGCAGGGAATAGTTTTGATCTCACTTATACCCAAGTAAGTCAAGAATAATTCTACTTAAGTCAAGGGCGTTACACCACTGTACAATCGGGTAACTGACAAAAGAATTGAGAGAATCTCAATGATCTCTCTTCTTACATCTCCAAAGAATGTGAAAATGGAGACATTAAGGACCAGACTCTAGCCCACAGCATTGTCCCCTTATGCCATCAGAAAAGAACAACGGGGACAGAACGATACCCTGCCCAGGCAACCAGGGATTCTCCAGACATAAGATTCCATGGGTGACATAAAGCTGGCATAAGCCATTCAAAAAAGAGTGATGTTCTCAAAACACAATTTCCCCAAATCTCTCTTTCTAGGACAAGCTACACTTGTGGCGTGAAAGTCATTCACATCTACTGGAGCTTACATAATATTAGAAGAATTTCACACGTAACTGAGAAGGAGTCCATCATTTAATTCTCTTTCTTCAGAAATGACTCAAGCCTCTCACTGGAAATCACTCCTGTCTAAATCATGCTCAGATGTATCCCTGACTGCATCACTTCCCCACTTTAGAAATGTATCTCCAAAGCAAGTGGGTGTCCACACTTCAGGATAATGCTACACCTGGCTAAATGCTGTTTATTATTCATCCTTCCCCTTGTGCAGGACAAAATGGAATGAAGAATATGGAAACTCTCGTGGGGCTGAAACTTGAAGACAATCTAGAGCACTATGAATGTTGAATAGGATATAGAATGTTGAATAGACTCCGCTCAACAAAAGCCAGACTACAGGTAGCTAAACCCCAAGAATCTACCATTTGCTCAGGATGCAGCCACTCACCTTCCGTAATCACGAAAATGTATCTTTTGGTCCTGACACGTGGCTGTTCCCTGATAGAAAACCATGTGCACCTACATCTAAGAAATGTAAAACTGATTCTTTACCTAAATGGTTACACTCTGCCTCCTTGGCCTTAATAAAGACAATACTTCATTACATTATCTTAAAAAGTATTTCCTCATGGCTCTTTACTTATTTTTTTTAAAAAGTTACTGAGATGCTGAAATTATATACACGCTTCCCCAGTCTTTGAGTCAGTGTTAAACCAGTTAAGGGACACAGGATGCAAAACACCACCACATGAGAACTCCACAAACCTTATGTGACACAGAGCACAACGAAATTGGAGATGGGTTGGAGCATGGACAATGCATCTACAAACTATACAGTAGGGATGTAAATATCGTTAAAAAAGTTAACCGTTTTAACGATTAAAATCATAGTGTTTAATCATTAACTGATTAAAGGGAGAGGGGCTGGGGCTGCTCCGGCCAGCCCGGGGTTGTGGCTGGGTTTGCTCCACCTGGCCTGGGGCTGAGGTCAGCTGGCCAGCACGACTGAGACTGCTCCATGAGGCACAGCTGTCCCTGGGGGCGGCAGGCCAGCACAGCTGGAGTCGGCGGGCCAGCCTGGGGCTGGGGTTAACAGCTAGGGTGGGTTAACCGGTAAGACTAATGCTTACTGGTTAACCATTTAACCCTTTAATATTTTACATCCCTACTATACAGATCCACTGGCTTATCTGCTTCGCTCACAGGAGTGGATAGTAGGCAACACCTGCTACTACAAGCTACAGACTACAATAGCAACCATGGAGCAGCTGCATGGTTGCTGGACGCTCCTTTGGGGGCTGGGAAAGGTTCTTTCTTTGGAGTCTCTTGGTAGGTTTCCCACACAAAACCTGCTTACTCAGGCTTGGAGATATGACATATCAGGGAAAAAAATATGGTCCTTGAAAGGTAAAGTTTTTCTAATTATTAATTTAGTTATTATCTACAGAGAAAAACAGTGGCACCAGCTATTTAAAAAAAGCAGTATCTGGGTAATTACAATAAACTAACAATTTCTGCCTCTCTGTTGTATCCAATAGTTGTTAGTAGATAGCACTAATTAGTGTGACATATTACTCTGTACCTTGATAGTTAACCTGCAATCTATATTCTCTGTTACATAGACAGTCACAAGAAATATAAATGGCACTTTACACATAGCAACTCTCAATATACCATAGCAACAGGAAGAGACTGAAGTAAAATAGTTTAGTTTCTATAGCAACTATCAGATAGACCATCTGTAATGGATTCATAGCATGGGACACAAAATGGACGATAATGCATAGGGGATGGTTATTATGTATTAAAACATACAGGTCTAACATTTAACTAGTGTAATATTTAGATTTTGAAGTAATATCACAAGATATCTATCTAGCTATGGTACATAAGCTTCAGTGAAAATGTCATTGAATTACTATTAAAATTCATCACCTCTAAATATAAAAACAGTCACTCTTATAAAAGTTAATGTTTCGTAGTTCAGTGGATGTTCATAAAAACAAGTGCTAATAAATTACCTAGTGACTTTATTTTCATTCTCAAGATTCAAACATTGCAAAATGGATACAAATGTATTTCTTCTTATGATGTCCTACATAGAACTGCTCCTGTAAAATGTCATTTCAGAATTGTTATGCTTAAACATCTTTCTAAAATATAAAGATTCATCCAGCACTTCATCATTTACTCCTAATAGTGAAAGAAAGATGCTGAAGATGAGAAAATGAGAAAAAGAGAAAACTGCAAATACATATTCAATTCCAGTGTTTTTCTATTAACAGGGAGGCAGTTGTGCTGCTAACTTAGTATGCTGGATAGAACATTGAGTTAATGGAACCTACATATTGTTTTCAGGTTAATTTGACATCAGCAATGCAAGCCAATTCTCTTTTCTAAAAGTCAATATTTTTAATCTTGAGAGCAACACAGATAAAAATGCCAGTGATGGCAACACAGGGAAGTAGCTGTGTAGTAACTGCAGCTTTTGATAGAATATTGAACTCATATAACAGGTTCTCAGTCTGCTATTTAATTTCCTGCTAGGTTTGATAACATATAGTATCAAAATAAGTTCAAAATCAAGAAATAGAGAAAAAACGACTGCTTATAATACACTATTTTAGAATACAATTTTTAATAGACTGCTGGCATGTTAACAATTTTAGAATAAATCAAAATATTTTTCAGAAGTTTAATTTTACAAACTAATATAACACCACAAAACTGTGTCTGCTTACTCATAGACTCAGACTCATAGGTCAGAAGGGACCAATATGATCATCTAGTCTGATCTCCTGCACAAAGCAGGCCACAGAACCCTACCCATCCACTTCTATAACAACCCCTAACCTATGTCTGAGTTATTGAAGTCTTCAAATTGTGGTTTGAAGACCTCAAGCTGCAGGGATTCCACCAGCAAGCGACACATCCCCACGCTGCAGAGGAAGGCGAAAAAACCTCCAGGGCCTCTGCCAATCTGCCTGGAGGAAAATTCCTTCCGACCCAAAATATGGCCATCAGCTAAATCCTGAGCATGTGGGCAAGACTCACCAGCCAGCACTAAGGAAAGAATTCTCTGCAGTAACTCAGATCCCATCCCATCCAACATCCCATCACAGACCATTGAGCAGACTTGTCTGCTGATAATCCAAGATCAATTGCCCAAATTTAAACTATCCTATCATATCATCCCTTCCATGAACTTATCAAGCTTAGTCTTAAAGCCAGATATGTCTTTTGCCCCCACTACTCCCCTTGGAAGGCTGTTCCAGAACTTCATACTCATATATTTACTATTAAATCTAAGTCTGGTTTTGCTATATATCTGTGTATTTAAATACAGCCAATTTGAACAAAGAGAAATATTTCAACATAGGATAAGTTATTTCTAACTTCTCATCAGTAATTTAAAATCATATTTCTTTCAATGAAGGACATATGAGCATGTAATTGCTCCCTCCATCCCCTTTTGAAGTGGCAACAGATTTATCTCTTGACATCTGTGGATCTCAGGATCAATCACGATAAGCTCATGATATGCTACTTCATCTCTTGTTGTTAAGTGCTCAGATGACTATACTTTTGGGCTGGAAAAAATCCTAATGCTACCTCACTCTGTTGATAGCTTATAAAAATGTGGGAAATCTTAGTCTTGGAAAAAACGACCACTGTACAGAACAACTCATATGACAGATATCATCACTAATTTTGAGACAATGGCTTCAACTGAAAAGCCAACATTCTTCATTATGACCCTATGAACTCTTAATTGCTTTGTATTATGTGTTCACTGTATTCTCTGCTCAGTTGTGATTTATGTAACCACTTCTTTCTTTCTTTCTATCTTGATATTTCTCTTGAATCCATGTAATGAAAACAGCTTTGGTTTTTTGTGACCACAATAATAAAAAAGAAGTCTCTTGCACTCAAAATGAGATAAACACATTTTAGAAACAAAACAGTAATATTTATATAATTTTTCTTCCTTTTTCTGTTGGATGTATTTTATCTTACTTCCACGGTCTTTCAAATAGGTTGATTCAAGAAGAAAGAATTTTTACCCAACTCCATCATTTGAGGCAAGATTCTGACATCCTTACACATCTTAGGCTGTATGTTGTTTGAATGTCTTTCCACCTTCATATATTACCTCGAACACTTCAATAATGCACTCCAATGCTCCATAGGGCTTTCACTTCCACCTCCAACAGACACCAAAAAGCAATATATACCCCTGCTCCATCAAATGTGCACTCTACTGCAAAAAAACCTTTTAATAGCGACTTTATATGCTTATACATCAATTATATAAACAGACAGCATCTCCATCTGCCATACATTCCACACATTTGGGAAATTATTCTGCCTTGACAATGCTGAAGTTACTATTAATGTTTTAAGCCCCACATCCTCTAAAGACTGGAAACAGTGGGGGACAGACAACATACCCACATGGAGATGTGGGTTGCACCAGCAAAATGCTTGACAATGACTGAAATGTGAAAGAAGTGGTTACTGTTGTTCTCTGAGATATCTTGCACATGTCCATTCCACTTCAAGTGTGTGCATGCCAGTGCACTGTGGTTTGAAATATCAATTGGTGTGGCACATGCTGCCTTGTGCTGCAGCAGCACTGCCACCAACTCAACTTAGTTCTTCCTTACCAAACAGTATAGAGAAGAAGGAGGCAGCATCATGGAATGGACATGTGCCATGTATCTCGAAGAACAACAGTTACAGAAGAGGTTAGTAACCATTTCTTCTTTCTTTGAACTTGTCCATTCCACTTCAGGCGACTCACAAGCCTGAATTTCAACAACACTCTGGACAGGAATGGAACTGGAGGAAATGCATACAGGAATCTGAATGCCCAGGGCAACAGAAAAGCGTCTATGAGGACCCTGGCCTGTGACCTGCTCAAGAACAAAACTAGTGACACTTCCTATTAACTTTTGTTGCAAACAAGCCTGTGGTTGGAAAATGAATCTGGCAACATCTGGGTGCAGAGACCACTCATGGTGAAAGATCTGCTCATCTGGTCTGTCAGACTGTTCTGGACACCAAGAAAGCGAGAAGCTTTGAGGTGGATTGAGCTGGCAACACAGAAGTCCCACAGCTCATTGCTTCTTGGTATGGCAGAGATGATTAGGCTACTCCTTGCCTCTTCACATAGAACATGGGTGCTGCATTGCCTGTTAAGAAGCAGCAGATTTCTTTCCCTGATATGAGGAATGAAGGCTTCACAAGCCAGCCAAATGGCCTTCAGTTCTCTGACATGTAAAGTTAAGTCTTGGGTTGACCATAAACCTTGCATCTGCAGGGATCTAAGGTGAGTCTTCAACCAAGACAGGAAATAACTGTAACTAGGACAATGATGAAAGTTACTGAATTTTAAAAGCAATTTAGTGGAAACTTCCAGTTGAGAACCAAGGGGAGGTATGAAATAGCATCCACTAACAAAAGTGGAAATATCATCAAATTTCACCTTTTATGTTTTAGTAGCTTCTTTCTTTTTGTAATGAGTAGGACCCTACTAAATACATAGCCATGAAAAATGCGTTATGGACCATGAAATCTGGTTTCCCCCATGAAATCTGGTCTTCTGTGTACTTTTACCCTAAAGCAAAATCCAGTGCAGTTATATGTACCATTACGGGTTCCAGATGTGATTATTAACTTGTTTCAATATAAAAAAAACAGGAAGTACTGAACTTGGCAGGATTCATTGATTGACAGTTTACAGCAGCAAATATAACTCAGCGCTCAACTCACTAACCGGTAGATATGGGCATCTGGGATGGTTTTGTATCACTGTGATATCAATTGGAAGCCTACCATAAGACAAATGAAATTATTTTAAAATGAGTGTCCAGAGTAAATAAAAGACTTCTACTATCATTACTGCAGTGGATAGTGTGAAATATTTGGAAGTCAAATTCTACATGTCGATGGTGGAAAACTGTTTTGTACAAGCTGCAATGTTTTGTTGGATCACACAGCAGGCAACAATTCAGCACCACTCAGACTCGGAAAGCCATCAAAGCAGAAAGAGGGCTGGAAAACAAAAAGATAAAAACAAAAAACAATTTCATCTCTTTTTAAGAGGATGACAGAGAACTCTGAGACCCAGCATTTAGCTACAATGGAACTTGTGGCTACATTTGCAAGTACTAATATGCCACTGGGAAAACGTGATCACCCAAAGCTGTGTGAATTCATTCAACAGAATGTACAAAACGCTGGTTCCTTCCAACTGTGAATCAGATATGACAGGGCTACCTTCCAAAGGTTTTTGCTACACATTTTGAGAAAAGGAAGTCCCTAATTAACTCATGTGAGTCTTTTGCAATTATTTCTGATGAATCCATTGATGAGCAAGACAATTATGTTCTGCACATTCTATTTGATTTTATTTCTGACAAGGCTGAAGATGTACAGACAAGAAAGCTAACAACAGTGCTCACCAACCACATTCACTTGGATGCTGCTAATTACAGTACAAGTATCAGAGGGGTAGCAGTGTTAGTCTGGATCTGTAAAAGCAGCAAAGCGTCCTGTGGCACCTTATAAACTAACAGATGTTTTGGAGCATGAGCTTTTGTGGGTGAATACCCACTTCGTCGGATGCACACACAGGACTCTTTGCTGCAATTACAGTACAGTTCCTCAAGTGATAATTAAAGCCATTTCAAAATATGGTGCAAAATATGGTGCAGACTTTGGCAAAGGATCTGCGTTCATAAGCAACAATGCAACTTACAGGATGAAATATTTCAAATCTGTTCTCCACCGTCTAATGTGAAATGCTTTCCATATTACATGTAATGCACATGTAATTTCTCTTGTCAGTAAGCTGTGGAGGTGCAAGTTTGATAAAGCTGATAAACTGGTCAGCTACATAAAAAGATCTTTAAACACTGCCCGAGCTGCAAACTTCAATACAAGCAGAACGTCACAAACACGATTGAAATGACTGAAATTGGAGAACAAAAAATTGCACTTCCCCAAGAGCCAGTAATTACTCATTGGAATTCCTGGTTTCGGGCTGCGCAATACCATGCAGCTCATCTGAAGTACTATTCAGAGTTCATCTCAGAAGAGCTCACACTGACACCAAAAATGCAGCTTTTAACAGACTGTTCAACCCTTCTAAACGCTGCTCAGCTGAACGAGAAAGTTCAGTTTGTTGCCAAGAATGTCACAGGACTGATGGATTTATTCACTTGGTTCAAATCTCGACACGTCACAATCCATGAAGCTTACAACCAAGTAATGGATGTACTGTTCTGGGCTGAAGCACAGTCAAACAAAAATCATTCTAACGCTGAGTTAAATGCCAGTACTCAGCAGGTGTTCTCTTGCATGGCAAAGAAGCTCAGATAATATTACTGTTACAGGAAAGAGTCAAGCAACGCACAAAAAAACAACTCAAAAGTTTCAACAACCTGCAGCAGGGTCCTAAAAGCTGTTCATATTTTTGACCCTGCACAAATGTACCTGTTGATGGTAGATTTAACCTTGCTTAATGCAGGTCCTGGCTTTGACAAAAATTGTAGGCTGGAGATTCCTGCTTACAAAAATATCACAAAAGAAGTGGACTGTATTTTGCCTGTGCTATAGTTTTGTAACTCAGCGGAAGGCAGAATCTCCCATCTCACAAGGCTATCCCAGCCACTCTCTGACAATTCCAACGAACTCTGTGGATGCAGAGAAAGCTGTGTGTAAACACAGACAGACGTTTTCAGTTCAGACATGGGAATAAAGAAAGACACAGTTGCAGGATGCTCCATTGACTTCACTAAGTAAAGAGTGTGACCTTTTCACAATGCTCAGCTTTTCACAATAGTTTTTGAGTTACTGTCATATAATTAATAACATTTGAAACCAGAACTGTTTTTTCACCTGCTTTTCTTAACTTAAGCGATGTGCATGTTTATATTTTGCTGTTTTTAAATACATATTCATCCTTTGTTACAACACTGTGAAATGTATGATTTAAATACATGAAACCAGGAAATTCAAGATTTTTAAAATGCTATGACCATGAAATTTACAAAAATAGACCATGAATTTGGTAGGGCCCTAATAATGAATCTCAAAGCAGCTAAATTAGTCAACCCCCCAAATAAAAATTTGGGCTTACTAATAAATTGTTTTGCTATAAAGCCTGGTGATGAGCTCTCCTTAAAATCTTTGAAGCTACCTGTTACCATTTTCTATTTTAACTTTTGACTAAAATCAAATTTCTAATGTTTAAAATTGTGCACTTATTGTAATTTTGGCGTTTTTCAGTCATGAAAAAGAATCACAAAGAAAGATACGGGCAGGTTTGTTTTTGTTTATGTTTTTTAGAACATATGAACAACTCCGCAGAATGTATGTCTTTTCAGTTACTCAAGTAATGTTTTTCTTTATTTATTTTATAGGAAGATGAAAATGAAGCTAAGGACGAAAACCCATTTCAAAACCTGAACATGGAAGAGAAAAATTTAAATAATTAGAAGATTGTTGTCACGTCTGAAATATTTTAAGCTGTGAAACAGCAATAAAAGTTTGTACTGTAAAATTTACAGAACATTCTCAATAAAATCTTAGAAAATTTAAATTCATGCTGCACCGGGAAGTTGTGTAAGTGGCCCTTGGTGACATTTATGATTATATTAAAATGTTGAATTCTCAAGACTGGTACAGAATACTAGTAAAAGTATAAAAGCTTTTAGAAATATGTGCATAAGGGCAATGTGATCCTCATTACTGATAACACTTGCTACTCAAACTTATCAAACTTTTTCAATCCATCAAGCAATGCACATCCTGAAAGGGCAGTAATAATTCAAAATCATTCAGGTACCCCTGAGCATAGATGCATAGTTATTAGCATTTGACACTTAAGCATTTGGATAAATGTATGACTAATTAAATTGGCATCCAGACTTCTCACAAGCCACTCAAGTAAAACTTAAATATTAAGACAGGGATGGTTTTCAGGGCATTTCCTTAAGGAGTTTGCAAAGGCAGATAATTTTATCTGCTTTTATCTCAATCCATTTGAAATGTTTTATACAGCATTATTACTTTCCTCAATGTAAACGTATCTACTTATAAGTTATAAAATAAGTATAAACTTATTTCTGGACCTATACGTTTGACCCAAGCATGTTTCTGGCTGCAGAGTTGATGACATCGAAACTAGCCTGAAGTGAGAGCCTAGCCACCAACTAACTCTCGTCCATGACAGAGAGGACCTCTTGCCTTGCCTGCTCTGGCAATCTGTCCTTAAATTTTAAGATATTGTTCAAGAACTGGAAATCATAACACTCCAGCAATGCTTGCAGATTAGCAATCCTAACCTGCCGGCCAGCTACTAAATTACATTTTCTGACAAAGAGACCAAGTATTTTTATGTCCTTTGCTTTCAGGGTAGGTGCATGCTGACCCTGGTGCTCTCTTTCATTGGCATCTGAGACCATCAGTGATCCTGGATTGAGGTGGCTGAAGATATGCTCCCCTCTGAGGGGACATAATACCCATGTTCATCCCATTTTGCTGTGGGGGGAAGGGAAGATGGAGTCTTCCACGGCACTTTGGTGAGCTCCAGAATAGTTCTACAGCAACTAAAATGTCAACCAGCCTGTGAGGCCTCTCCCTAACTTCCACACGGATATCCAACGTGGAAACCTCCCTCTTTAAAAGGTCATGATGGGCTCAGTAATCACCGGGCAGAGGCGAAGACCTCTCTGACACCACTGCCTCATCAGGTGATGAGGGGATGAAGTCAAAGCTGGCTGCGGTGGAGCCTCCTCCGATATCTCCAAGGAAAGATTCAATGGAGCAATATTCTTGTGCCTGGTAGCAAGCAAGGTCTAACAGGTACCACTGAGGGAAAAATCTCCAACAACAGTATACTCGGTGCACATGCACACCTGAAGTGGAATGAATGTGTGAAAGAAATCATTTGAAGAAGAAATTGAATTTTGGTGATTCACACCATCACGTACAGATTATCAGAGTTCTTAAAGTACTGTTTTGAAGCGGTCTTTTTCATTGCATAAGTCACAGACAACCATGCCATCCCCACATATAAAACAGAAGCAGGGTCTGAACCCCTTTACCATTAGATTTCGTCTTTAGACCCTATTACTTAAACTACAGGAGCATTTCCTGGCCCCTTTGTAGACCAGCCACTGGAGAAGGACTCGACACACTTTCCTAGTGATCACATAATTATTCACTAGTCAGCAGAAGAACACAGGTGATCAGGAATCCTGGATTCTCTCCCTACCTACGATAGAGGAATGTGTTTACAGTGGTTAGAAATAGGATAACCAGCTCAGGTTAGCCACTGAAACTGTATTGGGAAAGATGAGGGAACCTCCCCTTAAAGGTATGAGATCACTTGCTGAGACCTCCAAACTGACATAGAAGGGTTCCTTTGTCAACTCCTGCAAACCGAACAGTGATCACACAATATTTGTGGGGTAAAAGTCAGACCAGGAAATTAAATAAATTGGGAAAGTATGAGTTCATACTCCCACCTGATTATTAGTAGAAAACATTTACATTACAATAACATACAAAGGCACCAGTGGGGATTTCTGCATCACTGTGCTAGGTGCTGTACAAACACAAACAAGATAACACATGTCCCACAAGGATTTACCAGTGCTTCTCCAGGTAAGATTACTAGACCAGCTAGCTGTCGGCTGAGAAGCAAGGATTTAAAAAAACAATAGAATGGCAACTGCATATAATTATAAATTCATAGGTCAGGAAAAAATGCTATAGTTAACCTAATGATATTTTCTGTAGCCCTTAAGGGAAACACAGTCTACTATACAATAATGCATTACAAAATGACCTTCACTCTAGCACTATTTTCATTATAATAACAAGCAAAATGTACTATAAACATGTAATGTTTTAAATAGGGTAATACACACACATGCACACATATACATCCCTAAACATTTCAACTTGTTCTTAGGAAGTTTGACTCCAATGTGTCAGTCTCATCAAATCCGACCTCTATGATATAACAACAAACTCTTCTGTGTTGTCAAAACTCTACAAATGTTATTAGAAAGTTTATTTGAATAGTGCTTTGACACCAGCAAAATATTTATATTCAGATAGCTTTGGGTGAGTGTATTTACTGGTGAAAGGGAGGAAAAATCATTTAGAGAGAGCTTCCAGTACAAGCTAACTTCTAGATAATGATGTATCTGGATGTAAACTTAGAAGCTATTATTCAACAATGCATCAGCAATGAAAATGTTCAAAATGTTATGTAAAGGTAACCTGACCCAAAAACATTTTTTCAAAACCTCTTGTAAAATATGATCAAGTACAGCTGACTATTTTACTATACTTCATTTAATATTTTTTTTATTTACAATTTATCTGGAATATTCATAAGGGACACAGTAAACTTAAACTTAGTCTGATTTTTCCTTTCTTTTTAACATAAAATGGCACAGGCATCACTTAAAATTACTATAACTGAAAGATGAAAGAAAAAAGTGATTTCTCTCTTATTGCCATTTGTTTACTTTGTCCATTTGACAGCACTGTGACCTCATAAGCAGCACAGGACAATGTCCAAAATGTCCAGTATTTGTACACCATACTTCTTATGTTTTCCAAGGCAATTTATTGCAGGAAAGACCTCGTACTGTAGTTTATTGCTACTCTAGGCAGCAATAACTGGCTATCGAGAGAAATCTACACTTTACTGCAGAATAATATAAAGTTTTCATTAGTTGCCTAAGCATACGGGATCTATATGGAAATATTTGGAGCATGTAGGCTGCATCTCAGACTGTAAAGTCACACTCTAGTCACACATGCCCTGCCCCAATTCCAGATGCTGCCATATACTGTGAAGTAGGACAGTGCTATACTTCATCCCCAGCAATGTTTCTAAGTATTTTGGAAGTAGTCAGTTGGCGTTTCTAGCCAGGCTCATTGCTTATCATTATTTTTCGCTTGCAACTAGGGGGCATGTTACAGAAGCAGACAGCTTGTGGTTTTGGTTTTGGTTTTTATTTTGCCTTTAAGGCCTATTTTTCCTATGGCATATTACCTCGATAAACAAACAACATTCAGCAGAAAATGCAGTATCTGAAAAATGTATTCATTATATAGTACGTATCATTAGAAACCAACATAAATAATCACCACTCATAATATTCTCATCCTATTTGTGACTTATGTTCACACAATCCTCTGGAGTGGTAAATAATGATGGTGACAAATCACTTATGGAGAGCAATTTGGATTGTTTAGTAAAGCGGGTTTCTTTGAAAAATATATATTTTAATACAGCCAAATATAAGGTCATATATCTATGAAAAACAAATATAGGCCATAGTTCTAAAACGGTGGGGATGTATCCTGGAAAGCAGCAATTCTGAAAAAGAATTAGGGGTCATGATAGATAACCAATTGAACATGGGCTCCCTGCGATATGCTGTAGTTAAGAAGTTGAATGTGCTCCTTGGATATATAAGCAGGAGATTATCAAGTAGGAAGTGGCATTATGGATTTGAGTAAGGGCATTAGTGAAATACTGTGTCCGGTTCTAGTGTCCACAATTCAAAAGGGTTATAAGAAAGTGGAAAGGTTGCAGAAAAGTGCTATGATGTTTTTACATTTGCTAAACATGCCTTGTAGTAAGAGATTAAAGAAGCCCAATCTATTTACTTTATTCAAGAGAAGGTTAAGAGGTGACTTGATCATGGTCTATAAATGCATACATGGGAAAAAGGTATCTGACAGTAGATGTCTCATTAATCTACCAGAAAAAGATATAACAAGACCACATGTTTGGAAGCTAAAGCTAGATAAATTAAGACTAGAAATAAAGATGCAAATTTTTAACAGTGAAGGTAATTAACAATTGGAACAATTTACCTAGGGATGTATTAGATTCACCATCATTTGAAGTCTTTAAATCAAGATGGAATATTTTGTAAAAGATATCTTATAGCTCAAACAGAAATTATGAGCTTGATGCAGAAATTACCAAGTGAGATGTTATGACCTGTTTTATGTAGGTCAAATCAAGTGACAATAATGGTTCCTTTTGGCCTTAAAATCTAGAACTATATGAAAGGTAATGTATAATAAATTATGTAACCTGCTATTCAATCAAGGGCTACCTATCTCCTTGAGAGCAGCATGACCTTTACTCCCATTGGGAATAACGGAAACTAGAGGACATTATGAAAGAGGGCATCTTAAAAGAACACACCTATGACCTCAGTCCCATTAAGAAGAAAGATACGTGGCATCCAATTTTGAAAGATATTTGTTTTTTGTGGAATTCTCTGTAAAAGAACATTAACTGGCCGACTCTGCTGAAGAAGATATTCTAAATTCAAAGGTAATATAGAACCGCTATTAACACGGACAAAAATCTATTTGTTATCAAATTAAACAAGGATACTGTATATAAGTTATATATATGGACTTTATTTATCAATTATATTATACAATACACTTTCTTCAGTAATTTACATGGAAAAAAAATTACATTTCTGCAAAAACTTGTATGCATTTATCAGCATATGTTACTTGACCCACAAGAGAAAAATGTGTGCAAAAAAGAGTTGGAGACATTTTTGTAGTATAAAATTAGAAGCACTATCATCATGAATGCATAAGAATACTGATAAATATGAGCTTTAGTTTTTAATTCAACACTATTTCCTGCTGCTGTCCTTATTTCTTTTTCTAGTTTCCACATTTTTCCATTTTCCTTCAGCTTCTCCACAGCTAACCCATCGTTCATCGGCAAGTACCTCTCCATTTATATGCCACTTTGGCTTCCCAAATTTCTCTCAGCAGCTCCACTTGCTGCCAGGGGCGTTGCTGGAGGGGGAAGAGCTTGCAGGGGCTATAGCCACCCCAAAATTTGCCTGTGCCTCCTCATAGACACTCCTCCCAGTACAAAGGTAAAAAGTTATGCAGAAGTAAGGGTGACATGGTATGCTATTGCCAACCTTACTTCTCTGCTGCTGCTAGCAGTAGTGCTGCCTTCAGAGCTGCAGAGACAGAGAGCAGATGCTGCTGGCCATGTGCTCAGCTCTGAAGGAAGTGCTGCTGCCTGCAGGAGTGGAGAAGTAAGGGTGGCATGGTATGGTAGTGTCTAGCCTACCTCCAGTTCCCCCACTGGGAAGAGGCTGGTGCAGCCCCTGCTTGCCGCTCAAGTTTCTCCATCTTCTCCAAAAAGATTGCTCTTCACTGAAATGTAACTTTCCTAATTTTTATTCAGAAATTGGATATAATCCACATTGGCACATTTTCTATCCTTTGGTATCTATTCTATATTTTATTTCATGTTCCTTAACCTATTGAGATCTGTGTGTTAAGGCACCTAGCTATCTTTCCCTCTGAAATCTGTTTGCTGCTCTCTTCATGATCACCGCTCAAAAGGTTTGTTGAGTCACAGCTCTTATATCTGCCTAAACTATGACCACTTATTATCAGTAATGACTCACACCTCTCCAGCAGCTTACTTGGGCCCCACACAGAGCTTCAAGCACAATGTCCAGATGAAATAATAAAGCATTTTTATTATTATTATTTTAAGATGAGGCCCTGCCATCTGTGTGCATTTGTTTTGGCAGTAGTTCATTGGTACAGACTATAGGAGGGGAAATCTGGTCTAGAAGAGGCAACAGCTGACTGGTGGAATACTCTGTCTCACAGCAGTCTGCTCATGCACAGATAACAAAAGCACCCTGCCAATAAGGCTCCAGATCTCATCTTCAGTAGCTTATTTGAGTCTCAATGAGGAAGGAGTTTACAAAAAGTAGGAACTAGTGCTGCTTTTGTAAAATCCAATCAGGATAAGTAGGAGAGTCTACATTTCAGGTACATACAGTAACTCCTCACTTAACATTGTAATTATGTTCCTGAAAAATGCGATGTTAAGCGAAACAATGTTAAGCGAATCCAATTTCCCCATAAGAATTAATGTAAATGGGAGGGGAGGGGGAGTTAGGTTCCAGGGAAATATTTTTCACCAGATAAAAGACTCTGCTCCACACACACACACACAAACACACAGACACAGTATAAGTTTTAAACAAACAATTTAATATTGTTACACAGCAATGACGATTGTGAGGCTTGGTTGAGGTGGTGAAGTCAGAGGATGGGATAAGTCATATGAACTATCAATCGGCTGAGCCTTCAAGGGTTATCCCATTCTTGTTAATGTAGCCTCACACTCTAAAAGGTAGCACGAATGGAGGGAGGGGAGACAACATAGCAGACAGAGACAGACACACACTGTGTGTGAGAGAGAGATGCGCATTGGCCCTTCAAGTAAGCTGACCCCACTCTAAGTACACTGCCTTTTTAAGTAGATCATCAAGTTGAGACAGCAGCTGCTGCCAGCAAGCTCCCCCTCGCTCTATAGAAATGGGGTTAGTGGGGTGCAGTAACAGGAGGGAGGGGGACACCCTGACATTAGCTCCTCCTCTTCTCCCCCCTCCCCTCCCCGCACAACAGCAGGAGGCTCTGGGGAGCAGCTCAAAGGCAGAGGGCAGGAGCAGCACATGGCAATGTGGGGAGGGACAGCTGAACTGCCCGGCATTTGACAGCCTTCTGGGCAGCTGTCGAACACGGAACTTAGGGGAACGGGGAGCTGATGGGGGGCTGCTGGTCCACCCTGGGTCCAAGCCCCCACCAGCTAGCTCCAACATGCTGCTCTTCCTGCAAGCAGTGGACAAAGCTGGTAGCTGCCAAACGATATTATAAGAGAGCATTGTGCAACTTTAAATGAGCATGTTCTCTAATTGATCAGCAACGAAACAACGTTAACCGTGATGACTGTTCAGTAACCCTACCATACATACTAGCACAAGTAGTTAGAAATCCAGATGGAAGCAGTACCCCAATCAGAGGAACCATTCCCTCAAAAACAGTAGGAAACCTCAGAGGGTGAGGCATCCCAACAAAACTGGGAAATTAATTCCCCTAACAAAAGCAAGATGAATGAGGTAATAACTTTGATTGGACCAACTTTTGCTGGTGAGAGAGACAAGCTGTCAAGCTCACACAGAGATCTTCTTCAGACCTGGGAAACATACTTCGAGTATCACACATAAATATAAGATGGAACAGACTGTTTAGCAGAAGTAGTTAACATGTATTTCAACAGACCATTCTAGGTCAAGTACCTCCCGCTCCCGTCCTTTCCTCCGATGACTGGAGGGGTGTTAACTGGCCACCTGACCTTGAATGGTCCTATAGTGGGGCAGCTGTCCCACTCTGGTGTGGAAAGGGTTAAAGCAAGCCAGAGAGGTTGCACAGAGCCCCAACCAATCCTGGAAGGGCTTATTGGGAGCCAATCAAGTGGAAGCTTGGAAGCAGTCTATAAGGGCCAGGCTAGGCCTTATAAGAAGGCCACAGAGCAGAGAGGAACTCAGTCTCTCCCTGGAGCTTGAGGGAGGAGGACTGGCTGCGGGGTGAAGTACCTGGGACAGAGCAGTGCTGGCCAGGGTCAGGGGAGCAGGGGTGGCTCCAGACCCCAGCACGCCAAGCGTGTGCTTGGGGCAGCATGCCGCGGGGGGCGCTCTGCCGGTCGCCGGGAGGGTGGCAGGCGGGCTGCCTTCGGTGGCGTCCCTGCGGAGGGTCCACTGGTCCCGCGGCTTCGGTGGAGTCGCAGGACCAGCGGACCCTTTGCAGGCACGCCTGCGGGAGGTCCACCGAAGCCGCGAGATCGGCAACTGGCAGAGCGCCCCCTGCGGCATGTCGCCGTGTTTGGGGCGGCAAAATGTCTAGAGCCGCCCCTGCAGGGGAGCAAGCAGAGCTCCAGCCTGGCTGGCTCCCAGACTGTGGCCTTGATACAGGGGCCAAGTAGGTGCAGGGGCCCAGGGAAAGCAGGTAGTGACAGAGGGGAAGGAGAGGCAGTGAGCAGCTGCCAGCTATCAGGTCCCTGGGTCAGGGTCCAGAGTACCAGGTGGGCCTGGGCCCCCCTTTGCCCCACTGCCCACTAAGGGAAGTGGCCAGCCAAGGGATTGCAGTTTGCTCCTGAGAGAGGGACTAGACTAGGGGCTGCAGTTCACCACTCTGGTGAAAGTCTGGCAAAGGACTGCCGGTCTCCCCGGAAGAGGAGAGACAACAGAGTTGGGGCACAGCTGGAGGGCCAGCCCTGATGAGGATGCAGTGGTCTGGGAGCAACGCAGGTGCCCACAGACAACAGAGACAGTGGAGAAGCGGTGGCGGAGAGTGAGACACCACAAGAAGAGGGTGCCCTGCTGATGGACACAGCTTATTCCCAGAGCAACCAGCAGGAGGTGCCAAGGTGATGAGCACAACCTGTTACAGGTTCCTTGAAACTTGTGTTAACTATGATGCTAAACAATCTGTTCCACCTTGTAGAAGTTGGTCCAATAAAAGAACCTCACCCTCTTTGTCTCTCTAATAACTTGGAACCAACATGGCTACAATAACATTGCACCTAACAGAGGCAGGCAGTCTCAGTGGACTTTGGGAGTTCTGACAGATGTGAGTGCTCCTCAAGATGTGAGTACAGAAAGTAATCTGTTTCAGATGGGTGATGTCCAGCACTACAAACAGTTTTGCTCCTAAGAAAAAAAATATTAACCTCAACTTTTATCTCAATCACAAAAAGGCTCCTGATGAATACATGGAGCTTCTGAGAGGAAACAGGAATTCATAGTGAAGGAGATATACGTGGGTATGGACATGGAGTTTTGTTCCTTGAAGAAGATAATTTTACAAAAATAGGGGATGAGCCTGAACAGATTTAGACCTGAGATCCTTCTAAGAGTCATTTGTATTTGTGAATGCCTGAAAAAAGCAGAGCGATCAGGAACCACTTGAGCAGGAAAAGAAAACATTCCACCAGGTAGATTGTAAATGAATGAATCTGTGCCTCAAAGGGGAGCCAATACTAGCTTCTTTGTGTGAGATCTATTTGGACTGGCTAGTGGAATAGCAGTTAGCAAGGTCCTTTTGAGGGACAGAAAGGGAAATCAAGCAGAACAAACTGGGAAATGCTGCCAGGCAGTATCCAAGACAGATCTTAAGAGCTGGCAACCATGTTGAGTTACTTAGGGATAGACAGAGGTAAGCCACTATCCCGAGAATCACCACAGACTTGCTTCAGTCTAGAGACAGGATCTCACTCACCTTTATGTAGGCTCATGGGCACTTTAAGAGACAAGGCCATGCAGCATAGGGTCAGAAGTCTCTCTGTGTAGGCCTCTGAATTTGTCCATTGCAGGAAAGTATCTGCCTGCCATCTGGGTCGCATGCCTTTTTTCAGTCTGGACCCCCCCATGAAACCACCTTGTTGTGCTGCCCATAGGGGCTTCTGTTTACCTTTGATAACCCTTTCACTTCTTAGTTACAAATGTTAATGCAAACTAGATTATTAGTGCTCAAAATCATTATCAACTGTGTTGATGGATTTCCACTCCACACAGCTAAATGCAGTGCCTTGCATGGTGTCAAGTTAGAGACTAACACGGCTACCCCTTTGATACTTATCATCTGTATGAAACTGGGATTGCCACTGCCCATGCCGGATCTGTTCTGTAGATAAGAGTCTTCAGTTTCCAAGACTATTAATCTGCTGGTTTTCACAAGCATTACATTCACTTAAGACAACACACCACATTACACAATGGTATCTAACGAAGACCTTGTGGGTCCATAAATCTATCATATGTCCCCCTAGAACATAAAGGTCAAAAGATGAATGGCATTAATAGTGATTTGTACTTAGTCCAGATATCTAATGAAACTGCAGGTTATAACTTTTGTTTACTTTCTAGCATCAAGCAGAATCTGTTCTATATCAATTTGAAAAGTTCATAAACCAAACATTATTTTAAAAGTTCAAGAACTACACGCACATCATCATATAATGGAAGTGCTTAGTTTCCAAAATACGCTGTAAGTTTCCCTCTTTACATTCCTAAAAAGGCAGAAATATTTTAAAAGCATAGATTGAACATTTTGCATTGTTAATAACAATAGCCTTCTTCAGTCTTAATAAAGGGCTTTACTTTTATTTATGTCACACTAAAACACTAACAAAACATCACTGCACTGTATTTAAGACAGACTAGGAAAAGTACTGAAGCTAGGAAATGTCAGAAGAAATAATGTAGTTTTAATTAACTTTGCTGAATAGTCTGCTGAGAGCCTTTTTATTTTTCTCAAAAGGAATTATAGTACATTCTTTTCCAATTCTTGAGAATTAACTTTTCTGTTAAAAATGTAACATAAAAAAATATAGTCCAGTATTTTTAGCCCAATTTTCAAAACTATCATCTAAATGATAGACACAAATTCTGCATTGTCACATGAAATAGATAATGGCATGCTAAGAATCCACCTGTGTGCACATTGCATGCCCAAATTCTGAATGTATGTAGCCACTTTAATTGGTTTAAATGCCTGAATAAAAATTCCATCTCTTACTCTCAACCATCATGGTTCGTGTTGATTGTGAATTGCATAAGCTTTCTTTGGAAAGTTAGTTAACCACATAATTATGTGCTCAATGCTTTAAATAGCAAGGGTCAGAAGAGTACTAGACATAATTTATTTTCAGCTAACCTTTTCTTTTATTATTTCTTTGTCATTTCCAAGATGTAATTCCTCAGGCTGATTCCAATCACCACCACATGCCAGAATGCAGCATTTTGGGACATGAGAATTACCAGAAATGCTACAAGAGCAAAAGAACTGGCTAACATGCTGTAAGGGAAGTAGCAGTGAAAAAGTACATCAGAATGTTTTGAATTTTTTTTTCTAAATATTGAAATGTAGCTCCATTGTTCTTAACAAGGTTCTTCTTGCTGAGATGTCACAACAGTTGGGAGCTTGTCAGCAGGTCTTTACATAACCAAAAAAGATTTTTGAAAGGTTAGTTGCATTCAGTGCACATATTACTCTGTCCCTTTTTTATTCAGGACCTTCAACATTTAACTATACTATTAACTAATTCTATGCAAACCTTTGCAATTTACCTTTTAAATAGGACAGATTAGTACAGAAGGTAAATTAAGAATCTCCCACAGTTTTCATTTTCACATCTCTTATCATTTACAATGGTTATCGTTTACTCTCAATATGCTGCATCATTAAACCAAATCATCTTTCTGATAATGTTACAAACACCAAAGGTTTAAATCAGCAAGTCTCTGATTAAATTGTTATGGTAAATTAAATAGAATGGATTGTTCATTATAATAATAATGAATATCTAATCTTTTAATGCTTTTTTGAGGTACATTTCACTATCAATTTTGTGTGAATAATCGTGTTAACACATTACGGTATTCAACTCGCCTCTGGATGAATTTTAAATCATAAGAATAAAAAGGGTTTCAAAGACAGCTATATGAAATATAAATATTTTGATGTACATATACAAGAAGCAAAAAATAAGTTCTTATCAAAATTTTGATATTTCAGTAATATTTTCAGAGATTGATAACTTTATTTTAAATCATGACATGCTCATATACCAGGGCATGGCTGCACATACAGTCTGAAGCATTGATAATAGGCTTTAAAACTATAATTAAAACATCATAAAACTCTGATCAGGAAAAGGGACTTTTTCCAGATATTATTTAAAAGTGGAAAGTGCTTTATTGAGGTAAATGCTATAAGGGTAGTTTGCATCCTATGGACCACCATGGTAAACGTTTTGTCGCCTATGGCCATGGTGGGTAGTGACAGAGCAAAGAAAGCAGTCAAGATTCAGCCAGCAGGTCTTGAATATAGCCAAGGTCCTATTCTATTAAGGATTGAAAAGACCAACAGGGCCAACTTTATGTCAATTACCACTTTGCAAACTAGTGTAAAGAATATAGGACACCTAATCTGATCATTTCTGCTCATTAAACAAGCATACTATTGCATTCTGCACTATTGTAAGGGCAAGCTTTGGAGCAGAACACTGCTATATGCTCTGCCAAAAGGGAGCTGTAACAATGGCACGTGCTTTTCTGAGGTCAGTGAGGAGAAATTAGGGCATAACCTGCACAAATTGCACAGCTGTGTAAAACTATCACAACTCATATACACTGCAGTAAACAACAAAACCAGTGAGTATATTACAATAATGACTAAACCATTGTAATAATAAGCAGTTGTACTTTATAGCACTTTACATCTTAAATAGGCTTGGAAGAATTAGATTTTTATCAGTAAGTGTCAGTAAAAGTTGATTTCACTGTACACATGCAAACGGACAAAAAATATTTCCATTGATAATAATCAAACTGGACAGGTAGGCAAAGGGGAAAAAATGCTGCTTGAGAACTTCTTAGAGTTTGATTTAGGTATATTTACTTTGTATAACTTGCCATGTGATGTTGACAAACTGTGTCTTAAAAGTTAATTTTTTAACTTTTTGAATTTTGATGTCTACTGTCATTAAATAATTGCCTGACTGTCCCATCATTTGACCTCCCCATAATTTCCTGCAACTGTAAAAATTTTAATTTATAAATGAAAAAAATGCTTAAAACCCATAATTTTGCAAAACTGTGCATTTTAATAAACATAAAGCTTTAAAATAAATAGAAATATTATTCAGTTAAAATTATTTTAAAAAATTGAATTCTGCAAGCCTAATTGTAAAGCACTATAGAAATAATAACTAGATAAACAGACATATTGCTAAGACCTATTTCTTCTCAGTTGTAACTTAGATGAAATTATAATAAAATTCATCTCTTTGATCCAGGTATCTATAATTTATCAAGCAGAGAAATTCAACAAATCTTATAGAATTTGATTTACCACAATATGTGTGTATTATTAGTGATTTTTTTTAAGTAAAAGGGCAAGAAAAGCCTTGTCTTATAATAGGACTATTCTTCTCCAGTGTAACATCCAAATGATGCTGCTGAGTTTCTAAATTGCAGACTGTCATGGTTGCAAGTACCCCCTGTTTATAGTTATTACCGTATCTTTTGTTTCCCTCTACACAGTAAAAACAAAAGCTCAACAAGGCGAGCAAAAAGTATGAGATTTTTTAAAAAAATTTTGCACACATACTGATTAAAGGTTTTGTGCTGAACAAAACCTCTAAGACTCTTGCATTGCTACTTCCAAAAGTTTAAACATTCCTGATGTTCTAATTGTATTATAAATGTTCCCTTTCCCATGGAGCCCCAGTTACTCCTACATTCTGTGGGGAAGGAGCTCCTGATTTCTGCAGGATCTTGAAGACCCTGACATGTATTCTAACTTCCTTCTCCCCCAGCATGTGTAGCAGATGTGTTTCTGCACAGTCTCCTGGAACACACACACACTGCTACAGGGACAGCAGGAGGTAGAGCTGAGAGAAAGAGGCAACCTCAATGCTAGCATAGCTATGGGAGGCAGAGCATATAGGTCTGCAGTAAATGAGAATGTTGGTGTTTCATAGCCTGCCTGGAGTTATGATGAACTCAGTTTACCCACAATGGGTGGCAACCCTAGTGATAATCTCTGGCCAAATATGATGAGACAACCATGCTGGCGAGCATAAGGCTACTTTTATTACACTCTCTCCTGCTCCTCCAACTGAAAACTAGAGAGAGATGTGGAAATATATACTAGCCTCATGCACCCTATATAAAAAGCAATGAGGGCTTGTATAGTATGTAATGATTGACCCTGAAAAAGCCACTACTATGATGTTGTCATCAGCACTCTTACCTCTACGGAAGCTGTATGGAATCCATAAAACTTAAGTGAAATGTTTTTCTAAAAATATAAGTTAAAACAAGAACTATTTAAAATCTGAAATTATTAATAAAGATATGATACGGTAACCTTATTTTTAAAATAAAAGTTTAAAGGTAAATTTAAATTTCAGTTTGTTTTACCTGCCCATTCTCAGGTTCAAAGTCCTGCGTTTCTTCGGCAGGAGTTGATTCCTGCCCATTCTGAGGTTTAGGGTCCTGAGTTTTTTCTGTAGGAGTTGATTCCATCATTCACACTTAAAGTAGACAAGGAGCTGTGTTCCTTACAAGCCTTTAGTGTTATTGATAGCATCAGCTCTTGCAAAAAAAACCCAACAACACAGAAACCTGAACTCAGGTCTTGCCAGGTAAACAAAACAGGAAATATTTGTTTTAAAATATATACTTTTAGCATGCAATCTGTAACGTTACTTATAGACTATATTCTATTATTGGTTTAGCCTCAAACTATTATTTGAATCTGTTTTAAAAAGCTTCTCAGTCACTTAAGATACAAATGAAGTAGATACTATTAGAAAAAAGCCTTAAATGTGGGAATGACCAGAAGGAGTCAACTTGTTCAAATCATGCAAGCTTACTGGGATGGACACCAACGTTTGTGTGCTCTCTTGTTTTCCCTGAACACTTTTTTTTTGTTTAAATCTCCAGTGACTGGTGCTATAGTACCCAAATAGTCCACATCAGAAGCAAAGTGCCAGTGGAAAATAGAGCAAAACTCAGAATTGGGAACAGAACTGTAAGCACAACAGCAATAATAAAGAGAGAGAGAAGAATCTAGGCCAAATTCTGCCCTTGATTACACCCTGCAACTTCAATGGAAAGGAATCTGGCCTACCATGTTATAACGCAGGGTTACCAGAATTGTGTTCAATTCAGAGTTATATTAAAAACTTTACAGGAACCTACCTATTAAATTTACCCAATCCAAATAAAAGACTAGTCTGCAACCAACCAAAATTTCTGGTAGAAGTACTGCCCACAGAAACCATAGTTTCTCTATGCAGTGTTCAATCATGAAAAAAACCTCCCCACTTCGTGGGTCAATGGGATGTATTTTATTAACATCTTATTGAACGCACCTATCGTCACATCAGAACTAGATTTCCCTGTAATGCAACCAGAATGTATAGCATTTGACTCACCAGAATAAAAATAGAAATAACTTTCTAGCTGTGTTTCTTTGCAGATAAAATAGTAACATTCTTTTCTTACTCCTTCCCCTCATCTATTAAGTTTTATTATGGTGCTAAGGTGATCAATAAATAAGACTTTAATAAAACCCTTGTTTAATGCTTTAACATTAAACAATTGATTGTAGTCCAAGTTTTCATGTCAAGTTCTCACTAAGGCCTTGTCTACACTGGAACTTACAGCACTGCAACTTTCTTGCCCAGGGGTGTGAAAAAACACCCCCGTGAGCGCTGCAAGTTTCAGCGCTGCAAAGTGACCGTGTAGACAGTGCTTCAAGCGCTGGCAGCTACTCCCCTCATGGAGGTGGTGTGGTTTGTTGTTGTTTTGTTGTTGTTGTTGTGGGGTTTTTGCTGGTGCCGCAACTACACAGCCACATTAAAGCGCTGCCGCAGCAGCGCTTTAACATTCCTAGTGAAAATATGTCCTTACTTCTGCCATCACCACTACTGAAGATAGGTAACCTTATATTAAAGATAAAAACAAAGAAAAGAGTACACCCCTATTCTTTTTGTCCCCTTCAATGACTCCAGATAAACAATGTCAAAAACAGGTGGCAGCTTTGTCCCATTAAAATTAACCAAACACACACATTTTGGTGATTTCAACCATAAACATTTCCTTCCATTTCTAGGAATGTTCAGCTCCCCATGACTTTACCAGGAGCAGTGAAGATGCCCTATCACAATTCTTTTAATTTACACAATTGGGCTCCAACTTTTCCTTACTTTTATAAACAATTTTATATAATGAGCTGAATTATACTTCTGGACAACTTAGACTACATAATATGTTTTGAGCCAGACAGATTGAAAATGTTTTCTTCACAAAGCACAGTTTCTTTTCTCTTTAGTTGGGTAAACACAGCAACTTAAAAGCATCATGGAATGACCAGAATCCTATTGTTGGTCCAAAACATAACATTAAAAAATATCACTTTGCCCCAAAACTTCAACACATATCCTTGAAAGGTAATAATGTTCTGTGTTAGGTTACCACGAATATCAGCAGCCTTAAATAAGGATAGAAGATATGGATCATCCTATGGTTTGTCTGCAGTAAAAGAGATAAAAGAAGCTCTATTTGAAATGATAGATGGACACAAATGTGCCCTTAAATTAGAAATAACAAACTCAAAAAGTTCAATTTGATAACCAAAAATACTGAACAATAGATAACTATTAATAGGCACAATTGTAAAAATAATAAAATCACCCATTTAAAAAAAACACGTGAACAACAAAGAATGGCAGAATTCTTCAAGGTAATTTGAGAAGAAAGACAGTGAAACAAAAAGTCCTGGCAGCTATTGAGGAATTTTCCAGACCACTGAGAGGCAATTTCTAAAGCATCACATAGAATTTATGGACAATGAAGCTAGAAGGGAAAAAAAGCCTACATGAAAATCTGACACCCCCTCTTCCCCCCGCCAAAAATTAAAACAAGATTAAAATCAGATTCTTTTTTTGTGATTGAAGGACACTTACAAGGTTACTAATATTAATGGTAGTGAGTGGATTCTAACTCACAGAATAAATATCATAGAATCATAGAAGATTAGTATTGGAAGAGACCTCAGGAGGTCATCTAGTCCAACCCCAACTAAATCGTCAAGCCGGGCTTTAAGGATGGAAATTCCACCACCTCCCTAGGTAACCCATTCCAGTGCTTCACCACCCTCCTAGTGAAATAGTTTTCCCTAATATTCAACCTCCCCCACTGCAACTTGAGACCATTGTTCCTTGTTCCGTCATCTGCTATCACTGAGAACACCTCTTAAGGTAGTTGAAGGCTGCTATCAAATCCCCCTCCCCACTCTTCTCTTCTGTAGATTAAATACGCCCAGTTCCCTCAGCCTCTCCTCATAAGTCATGTGTCCCAGCCCCCTGATCATTTTTGTTGCTCTCTGCTGAACTCTCTCCAATTTGTCCACACCCTTTCTGTAAAAGCAGCGGAGAATCCTGTGGCACCTTATAGACTAACAGACGTTTTGGAGCGTGAGCTTTCGTGGGTGAATACCCACTTCGTCAGACGCAGGTAGTGGGGGGAACAAAACTGGATGCAGTACTCCAGATATGGTCTCAGAAGTGCCGAATAGAGGGGAATAATCTTTCTGTAGTGGGGGGAACAAAACTGGATGCAGTACTCCAGATATGGCCTCAGAAGTGCCGAATAGAGGGGAATAATCACTTCCATTGATCTGCTGGCAAATGCTCCTACTAATGCGGTCTAATATGCCGTTAGCTTTCTTGGCAACAAGGGCATACTGTTGACTCATATCCAGCTTCTTGTCTACTGTAATGCCCAGGTCTTTTCTGCGGAACTGCTGCTTATCCAGTTGGTATCCAGCCTGTAGCAGTACATGGGATTCTTCCGTCCTAAGTCCAGGACTCTGCGCTTGTCTTTGTTGAACCTCATAAGATTTCTTTTGGCCCAATCCTCCAATTTGTCTAGGTCACTCTGGACCCTATCCCTACCCTTCAGCAATCAAATACTACAGGCCACAAATTAAAAACTGAATTTGTGACAATAGGAATGGAGTGTTTTTCCTTGATTTCAGGGTAATTATACAAAATAACTAGACCTCAGAAAGAGAACCCAGTAATACAAAGGAGTGGTTTTAAAACTGCTGTTTCCACGGACCAGTGCTGTTCATATAACACTTGCTGGCAGTCCATGGAAAGCTCATTCATCACATGGTACTGGCTGTCCTTGTTTCAAGGTGCTAAGTATTTTCCTAATATGGTTAGCTACTGCTGTAGTTGCCACTAGGATATTATTCTTTCACCAGTGTGAGGGAAATTCACAAACATGAATCAGAAAGGTGGCGGGCTTAAGGACACTCTATTAAAACCTGGTCTACAGTTTGAGAAATGAAGGTTACTTACTTGTAATCGGAGCTCTTTGAGATGATTCTGCATATTTACTCTTATGGGTATTAGACTGCCTGATGGTGCCTAATGGTAGAACCTTTTCTAAGCAGTGCCCATTAGAGCACGCATGCACACCTCCCTACCCCTCCACTCATCATCCCCAAAGTTCCAAGAGTGAAGCTATAAAAGGGGGCACTGCGCTCTACACTGCCTCAGCTCCTTCCACCACTAACCCAGAGAAACCATAATAAGATTCTCTGAAAGAAGGGAATAACAAGACACTAAGAAAGAGGGGAAAGTGGGCAAGAAGTGTGACTATGAAGAGTCATCTCAAAGAAACCTGGTGAGAAGTTAGTAACTCATTTCTTCATCAAGTAGCTCTGCATCTTTCCATTTATAGACAGTTTGACAAGCAGTGCTGAAAAACACAGGAGTTGGGAACAAAGTCCAAAATAGTGTCTGAAGCACTGCTCATATCAATCAGATAATTACTTTTCTGACTGATATGAAATTCAGATACTATTTTTGGTAAAAACCTGGGATCAGGTCTAAGATCCACCTTATCTATATAAGAAACCATAAATGGCGGGTTAGCCATCAATGTGTGCAATTCACTCACCCTTCTGGCTGACCTTATAGGAATAATGAACACTGCTTTAATAGACAAATAAAATAAGGAACTCTCTGCCAGGGGTTCAAAAGGTGGCCTAATAAGCACAATAAGACCAGACTGAGAACCCAAGATGGGACTGGACCTTTAAAGGAGGATACATGTTAGATAACCCCTTCATAAACCTTTTAAACAGAATCAAAACAGTGATCTACCACTGACCAAAACATGATATGCTGAAATAGCCACCAGGGACCTTTTAAAGAAGTATTAGCTCACCCTTCAAATTTTAAGTATATTAAATATTCCAAAATACATGGTATGGAAGGTGAAACTGGAAAATCAGATTTTCCAAGCATCCAAGCAAAAAATCTAGACCATTTAAAATAGTAACAGTTTCTAGGAGACAGTTTTCTATAATTAACCAGTACCAATATTCTATACCAAAAAGGAATAGGACTGTTCAAGACTACATGAAGTCTAATAGCTCAGGGTATCAGATGAAGAGACTGAGAGTTCAGATTAAAGAGCCTGCCTTGTTGTTGTGGCAAGAGATCTGGAGACAGAGAGACACACATGTAAAGGCTATCTGACCTGACAGAGGTCCATACACCATTGCTGTCTCAACCAACCTGGAGCCATCAATATCATTTTGTGCTGTCCTGACCCATCTTCTTCACCACTTTCTGAATTAACGGAAAGGGAGGAAAGGCATACAGAAGGAAGTCATCTGAGATGGACCCTCCCCTTTGTTGAACAGAAGACAGCACACTTTTTGTTGATCCTTGTAACAAACAGGTCTACATAAGGCTAACCCCAATAGGAGAAAACATCTTGATTACTGATTCTTCAGGGTCACTTGTGAATCTGAGAAGTGTCTCTACTGAAACAATCTGCTAGTACAGTGTGGTGCCTTCTAAATGCAGGGACATTGGAAGAATTTACCACTCCCATAACTTGACCGCTTTGGCACATAACTGGGACGAATGAGACTCCCCCTTGTTTGTTCATGTAATAAACAGCAGTTGTATTGTCCATTACTACTTTAACAACCATCCCTTTTATAAGAGGAAGGGAGGATCTGAGGGCCAAATAAGTGGTTCTTAATTGTAACACATTTTTGTGTAAACACTTTTCTTTAAAAGCCCAGTGATCTCGGATTGTAAACCAATTTAAGTGGGCTCCTCATTCACTGTTGGAAGCATTTTAATCTATGGTGAAGGGGGACTGAACAGGATACCTCTGAGAGCATTTGATCTTTCTGTCCTCCACCTCAATGAATTTAGAACATCCTGAGGCATGGTGACAAACATTTGAAAATTATCCATATTGGGTTTGTAGATTAAAGACATCCAGTGCTGCATTTATTTGATTATGAGACAAGCAAATGAAGTTACATAAATGGTACATGCCAAGAAGAGTATTGGCAAGCTTGAATTTGCAAAACCACTTTCCCTATTTTCAGAAACCTGTCCTCTGGAAGAAAATCTTTCTCTGGTACTATAGAACCTATAAAAAATTCTCTCAGTTGAACTGAAATTTGATTTATTTTTTAACACTGAAAAGCAGATCCAGACCTGAAAAAAGGAAGATTGTAAATGCATTGTGAAGTTACATACCCTCATGTGCAGGAGCTTTTCACAACCATCCCTCTGGAGACGAGTAAACAAAAACACCATTTTCTCAGATGTGCCATCAGCTCAGAAAGGCATTTTGAAAAGACACTTGGCACTGCAGGCAGGACAAACAGCAGCACCTTATTCTGGAAATGGCCTCCCACCACCATTAAACTCTGGTATTTTCGATGACCATATTGACTAGAGATCTGAACATAAGTGTGCTATAAATTGAGAGCGGCAAACCAATCCATAGATGCAAGCAAGGTTAACAAATGAAACCAGAACTTCTGGATGTATCTGTTCAATTTTCTTAAATCTAACACTGGATGGAGCCCCCATTTTTTTTCTGTACCAGGAAGAATCTTGAATAGAACCTATGACCACACAGACATTATGGTACCACCTTGACAGCTCCTATTTGAAGCAACTTGTGTATTTACATAAGAAGAATAACCTTGTGAGAAGGTTTCCTGAAAAGAGAAGGCTAGGTGGAATTGAAAGGGGGCAGTCTTTTAATGACATAGTCTTTCTTTATAATTTATGGCACCCACAAGTCCAATGTAATCAGCCTCTATGTGTTGAGGAATTGGGCTATTCTGTCCTGAAATACAAGGGATGGATCCTGTCTAATTGATCCATTACTCTGAAACCTCCCATCAAATCCAAGGCCTGGTATTCAAGGAAGGTGAAGCAGATGAAGCAGACTGTTTAATCTTAGGTTGGAAAGACCTCTTTTTATGCTGGGTCTAGAATGAAGAGGGAGTTTACTGGTGCTGTTTCTGACATCCCTGATTTGAGGAAAAATAAGCAGATCTGAAGCTGAACAGGAGTAAAAGGTCCCCTTCTGATCAAGGAATAAAGACCTAAAGAACAAGCAGTGGATCTAGTTTCCTTTAATTTTTCCCAAAATTCATCAGTCTTATTTGCTGAAAAGATCATCTTTTTGACAGGGATACTGACCATTTTAATTCTGGTGTCCATGGCCAGAGAAGAGGAATGAAGCCAAGTATGTATCTTCAAGATAGCTGTGGATTACAATGCTCCAGTGGAAGAGTTTGAAGCATCAAACAATGCTCTGAGGAGGGCATGCTTTGCCACACTTTGACCTTTTGTCAAAATAGCTTTAAGCTTTTATCATCTGGCAAATCTTGGACAAAGAAAGACATCCTTTCCCACAAGTGGAATTGGTAATGGGACATCACCGCCTGATAATTAGCCACTTTAATTTCCATAGAAGAGGAAGAAAAAACTTTTCTCCCAAGTGCATCAATTTCTCTCCCCCCTCTATCAGCAGGAGTGAAGTGAGTTTGGCCAGACATAAACCTGTTATTTGCAGCACCCACAAGTAGTGAATTTGGCACAGGATGTATCTGAAAGTCAGAAAACCCTTCACAGAATCATGCAGTTTGTCTGGTTTCTTGGAAATCTGTTGATAGGGAGCAGGAGTTGACCAAACAGTATTAGCAGGCTGCAAAAGACTCTCCAGGATAGGGAGCAACATCCTATTCATGGAGGTAGCCCAAAGAATGTTAAATACTGGATGGGAGGTTTCCTCCAGAGCCACCAAAGGTAAATTCAATGTGGCTACCAAACGTGGTCTACAAGGTCATGGAACCAAATGTAGCCTAGAAGGTCAAAAGCATCCTCAGAAGGGGAGAAAGCAGAAGCTACACCTACCTGCTCATGAGGTGATAAATCAGAATCAAGCTTAATATCCATTTGTTTCTGCTCAAAAAGAGACAGTTCTTAATCTGTTCTGTAACTGTTGTTCTTTAAGATGTGTTGCAAGTGTCCATTCCACTTCAGGTATGCGTGTGCCTAGGGTACTGTTGTCAGAGATTTTTCCCTCAGTAGTACTCCTTTAATGGAGTTACATTAGCCATGTTGTTGATGAGTAATCCTAGAGCACTGAAGGTGGATTGGATCACTCAAAGAAAAGAAGTTATCTCCTCAGCCTCTTCTTCAGAAAAGTATCAGGTATGACCATCTGCCAATGGATGCAGAGGAACCAGATCCAAGGACTGCTGAGCCACCAGATCGTTATAAGATGAAACCATCACCTCTCCATCCATGAGGACAAAGATCCAAACATTCTTGAGGTGGAATCCAATAAGGCCATAAAGACCAGGACTGCCGATCTCACCAGTAGCTGGGATTCAGAAACATGCCGATAAGAGGAGGAGCAAAAGGATAAAGAAGCACAACCCATGAACTAATCGGGTGTCTTAATTCTTCCTCTAGCCTCCTTGAAAGGAAGATCTGACCTTGGATCCACTGTGGACTGCACCAGAGACAGCAACAGAACCATAGGCGAAGAGAGAGAAAAGATATGAAAGATCTGCCTGAAGATCCATAGGACTCTTTGGAGGAAAAGGCATAGATTGATCCAGAGAAAGATTAGAATCTCCACTGCTCCTCTCCTCTATTCAGGGAAGCAGATGGCAGAACCCATGCAGACTATCTCTTCCTCATAGCCAACTTCCTGTCATTCAGAATGTTCCAGTGAAGGAAAGTGCACATCAGCTCCAACTGTTAACATCCTGTTTTAGATCCGAGGATGGTCTCAAAACAAAAGTGGAGGCCTGAAGAGTACTGGATACAGAGAAATACTGAACTTGTAAGTGGAAACCAGAACGGATTTGAGTTTCAAAGTGGAGCTGTAGAGGCTATGTCAGAATCAGATGGATTTGATAAGTTTGATGTATGGGATCTGGCACTGCTAACAGAGGCTGTCTTCTCCCTCAGCTTTCTTCTTCAGGACCAATATAGTCAGAATCAAAATGGCTCTATGTTTCTTAGCAGGCAGTCAGCCCTTTTTCTATCAAAGTTGCCTTCAAAGCCTTAACAGAAGGATCATGAACCAGCACCAACAAAGATCTCAATGACTTGGAAACCTCAGACAACTTAGCCTTGCTGGAGGAAGCCACTGGAGCCAAAACAAGCCTCTCAGTCTTCAGAGCCAAAGACCCTCCAGAACCAGACAGCTTAATAGAAAGAGCTTCTTTAAGCAGAAGCACCTGTAGTCTATTCTGCCTGTCTTTGCATGCTTTGGGAGTGAAAGTGCAGCAGTTAGAGCACCCAGAAAGACAGTGGCTTTTTTCCAGGCACTTAAAGCACCTAACGTGTTCATCAGATGCAAATCTCTTAAAGCCCAGCTTCTTCTTCTGCAGTTGTGATGATATATGGAACCAACTTTACAAACTACACTATCTACACTTAGTACTATTTGTCAGGCACTGCCTCACAGTAGTCATGCCTAGTGGTTGGAGCAGAGGTCAAAGGTGGACATAGGGTCAGATTGAGGTTGGGATAAGGGCAGCACTGGAACCGGGGCCCGGGGACAGATTGGGTCAAAAACAAGATTGGAGTCCAAAGACAAGCCAAATCAGGACTGTAGCCAAAGTCCAGATACAGGCCAAAGATTGAAGCTGGGTGGTCAGAGTCTGAGGGGCGTCAGGAGGCAGAGGCATGGTGGGAGTGGAGTCAGTAGCAGGGTTGGAGCAAGGTCAGAGAAGGGCAAGGACAAGGCTGGAGCAGAAAGGAGCAGGTGTGGGCAAGGCTGAGGCAGGAACAGGAACGAGATCAAGAGCAGGCTGGTATTCTATAGAGTCTGTTACACTGTAAGGCAGCAAGCAGGTTCCTGGCTAGGTAGTGCTGTTGCACAGACTGACTTGCAGCTCTGGCAGGGTTGTGAAATATTGACCCTGGGGGCCCATCTGATCCAGCCGTTGCTGAGGGACAGGCTGCTTCTGCATGTCTGAAGGCTGAGTCACTGCAGGCTCTGTTGGAAGGGTAAATCAGTGCACCTATTGAGTTCCCGGGGGTGGGCGAGCATAAGCCCACTCACATCTAAAGGCCACTACCCAAGCCTCAGAGGAGAAGCCATTGAACCTAGGGCTCAACTAAAGTTGGGGGATAACAAATAAGAAACTAGGGATGGGAGCGAGTTACAGGGTCAAAAGCAGGTAGCCAGAGCGGGAGACAGAGCAGAGCGCCCCGGACAGCACCCACTGCTCCTTGAAGGCATCTAGAGAGCCAGTGGACGTGGTGCAGAGGAACTCTTCCCGGATACATGACTGAAGGGAGGAGCGGAAATAGGATCACAGAGCACTTCCCCGTTCAGCATCCTCCTCTCGGTATAGTCGATAGCCACCTTGGCAAGTGCCAGGAGAAGGTTGATGAGGAAGTCTTGCAACTTCATGGGGCCATGGATGGGCTGTGCATACAACAGTAGATGTGGGGAGAAGTGCAGCCAGGACTCGAGGAGAAGGTGCTGGAGAAGCCAGAAAAATGGGCTGCAACCTGGTGCAGTTGAGGTAGATGTGCGCCATGGTCTCCCTCAAGCCACAGACGGGGCCAATGATTTCCCTAGACCCCTCCAGGGGGGTGCACACACCCCCTGAATTTCCCCAACACCCCCCCTAGTTTTGTGAGCTAGTTACATACCAATTTAGTGACTGTTTGGAAATCTGAATTTAAACTGAAACATTAATACACACTTTAAAAGTTTATACAGTGTATGATAAAATATGTGTATCTGAAAAAGTATACTAGATTTGAAAAGTATGAACACAGACTAGAAAAAAATCGTTTCAGTATATGGAGAGAGATAAATAGTGGTATCCTTGAGGGTCAGTACTGGGACCAGCACTGTTCAACATATTCATTTGGAAAAAGGGTAAACAGTGAGATGGCAAATTTGCAGATGATACAGAACATTCAAGATAGTTAAGTCCCAGGCAGACTGCGAAGAGCTACAAAGGGATCTCACAAACAGGGCCGTCCTTAGCCATAGGCAGAATAGGCAGCCGCGTAGGGCCCACTCTGCTGAGGGCACCACTCTGCCGGGAGCCCAGACAGAAGGGAAGCAGTGGAGCATGTAAGAGCAGGCTGCTGGGTCCTAGAGAGAGCCGAATGCAGCACAGTCTGAGGGAGGGCAACATTTGGGCCACCACAAAAATTATACAAACCTGCCGCCTATGCTTACCTGTGAGTGTGACTCTTTCCCCTGGCGTAGGGCTGTCAGGGCTGTGTTGGGTGAGGTGCGTGGGGGAGGTGAGGCTGACTGCCTACCTGCTGAGGAATGACAGTGAAATAACTCACTCCTCGCAGCCAGGCCAGCATGGAATGGTCACACACGACTGGGCGGGGATAGCCAGATAGCATGTGCGAAAAATCAAGACAGGGGTAGGTGAGCAGATGTCTCACTTTATAGGGACAGTCCAATTTTTGGTCTTTTCTATATAGGCTCCTATTGCCCCACCTCCATCCTGATTTTCACACTGCTGTCTGGTCACCCTAGGTGGGGTAGTTGGTGCCTATATAAGTCAAAGCCCCAATATTGAGACTGGCCTATAAATCAGGACATCTGGATCTGGTCACCCTAGCTGGGGAGTGCATCTCTCCCCGGATTGGCAGTGATCCATCTCATCCGGGGGGAGCTGCACAGGGCAGGAGAGCTGCTGTGGCTCCATGGGTGCCTCCTGAATCAAATGCTGTGCTAACTCACTATGGTCTGTGGAGCTGGCGGTGGCCCATTGGTGTGTGACGGACCTGAGGGTTTGCTGCTGCGTTGCACTCTGCACCCCAAGATGTGCAGTTTTCCACCTATCTCCTCTTCTACTGCAGCTTTGACCAGCAGGCTGGGGGAGAGGGTGAGCCAAGCATGAAGCAGTACTGTGTTGTCATTTTGATTGTCATTGAGCAAATTGTTTGCCAAATAATGCTTGTAACAATCCTGATTCAATTTCAATATTTTTTTAAATCAATATCTAGCCAAAAACAGGAAATTAAGTTGTTGACAATTATTTGTGACAAGTTGGTAGGGAAGGGAGTGGACCATTTTTCATCAGAGAAACAAAAAATGTTGACTGACTTCCTATAGCCCTGTACTGCTAAATAGAGCCTCCAACAACTGTAAATGCCATCTCCTTACTAGTGTATAGAGCAGGGTCCAGCAACATATGCAACATGTCAGCAGAGCTGATCTACAGCAGTGGTGGCTTTGGGATTCGGCTGCTGCCCCATTGCCATCGGGTCCCAGCTGCCAGTCCGACCCAGCACCTGCTGCTGGCCTGGAGACCCCAAGACCCCAGGCTGGCAGCAGCTGAGTAGGTCGTCCGCTGAGACCCCAGCTGAGCCACTCAACCCGCTGTCTGCCTGGGGTTCCATTCACTCGCTGGCAATTGGGCTAGTGGGTACTAAATTCCAACGAAATAGAAAACAAGAGCACCTAATGACAAAGTGCAAGAACCTAGAGCAGTGGTCCCCAACCTTTTTCGCTGGCGGGTGCCAGACGAAGGACCATGTGGTGGATGAGCATCCGCCCGAAATGCTGTGCCGAAATTCGGCGCAAGCCATGTCATCCAGAGGCGTTGGCGGCCAAATGGCCGCTGAATTCGGCGACATTTGGCAGATGCCATCTTCCGGCAGTATGCGAGGTGCACTGAGAACGCCCTGTGGGGCCAGATGACCACACGAGCACCACGTAGTGACCCAGACTAGAGAGCCTCCTGAAGCACAGTGATCATTTTATTTAAAATGGACTTGAACTGTACGAAGAATGAGTTTGTTTGCACATGGCATAAATCAATGAGGAATGTACAGTTATTCATACCAGCAACTGCCACCAATTATCTACTGACAATTCCTGTAACAGTACATCAGGAGAAGCGGAGTTTCTCAAACTAAAGCTCATTAAAACTATCTCCGCTCTGACAATGAGTCAGGAACACTTGACTGGTCTTTGCTATTCTTAGCATCAACACATCAACTTTGTCCTTTGCGTGACTTGTTATACGATGACATTATTACTGATTTGCAGCCAAAAAGCTAGAAAAGATTGCTTTTATTAAAAACTAATCCTGTTTCAATAACCTCTACATAATATTTCCAATAAATGTTTGACAAATTTAAAAAATTAATTATTTGCATCATTCTGTCAAAATCAGATATTTTTTCTAGATAGCTATTTTAGTGCTAGTTCAATTAGCATTACAGTGTGCTTAATTAGTATAAACTGGTTTTAGTACACTGCCTGGTGCAGTTTTCCGAATACTGTAAGCTTATGTTTGTGTTGCTAAGAGCAAGACAGCCACAGGGGCACTAGTTTAATAAACTCGCCTAGGGCACAGATAAAGCCTAAGGACGGCCCTAGCTCACGAAAACTGGGGTGACTGGGCAACAAAACTGCAATGAAATCCAGTGTTGATACAATGCAAAGTAAGCGCACACTTGAAAGCAAATCTCCAACTCAACATAACAAAGATGAGTGAGTCCTAAATTACCTGTCTTAACACTCATGAAAGAGATTTTGAAGTCTGGCTGGATAGTTATCTGACAAACATCCACTCAATGTGCACAGCAGTCACCAAAGCCAAACAAAGTTGGGAATATATAAGAAAGGGTAGATAATAGACAGAAATATATATTGGCCAATACTATTAAATCAATGGTACATGGCACACGCTTGAATACTCTGGCAAGTCACCCATCCTAAAATATTAATGATGAATTGGAAAAGGTAACAGAGATGGCACTATAATAATCAGGGGTATCAAACAGGATGGGGAGGTGAAAATAGATGGGAATTTTCAGCCTAGAAAAATGAGAGGAGACTAATGGGGAGTATGATAGAGATTACAAAATCTTAACTGGTGCGAAGAAAGTGTGAATAAGGAAAAATCTTATTTACATCCTCACAGTAACACAAGAACTGACAGCCACCCAGTGAAATTAATAGGCAGGCAGTTTAAAAAACAAAGAAGTACTTCAGCCAAATATAAGTCATGCCCGGGAAAACCTTTACAGATGGGGGAGTTGAACACAAACTAAAACAGATTATAAAGAACTTAGATAAATCCTGGGAATAGGTCCACTGGGCAATTTAGCCAGTATGGGAAGAATGCAATCCAATGCTCTGAGTGTCCTAGCCTGTTTGTTCACAGAAGCTGGAAAGGGCAACAGGGGATGGTCCTTGAGATCTAGCTTGTGTCGTTCATTCCTCTGAAAGCAGCTGGCCTCGACACTTGAAGACGGATACGGGCTATAGGACATTGGTCTGACCCAGTATGACCTTCTATGTAAAAATTAATTATAATAATGAAAAAAGTTAGTAGCAGAAACTCCAACATGACCTGCTCAAGATAGCAACAATGTGAGGATAACAACCTTGGGCAATAATGCATGTAAAAATCTTGCCGACTAGGAAACATATTTATAGTAAGTGCCCATCCCATCCACTAATACTAGCATTCTGGACAAAGTCACAAAATATAGCCACAACAAATGTTTTTTAACCTCCCTCACTTCTCTCAACACCTGCATCCCATCTCACTCGGTGTGTCTTTGGCATGGAGATCAGAGGTCAGAGGTGCTTCACGTGAAGCACACCCCCGAGGTGGGGGCAAGAAGCAACTTGCTTTTCCTTCGCTGCTCACTGTTTGCTCTCGGTCATGGCTGTTTGTTTGTGGCCACCGTTCACTCCACCTACTCTGTTGCCAATGGCCCGCGCATCACCTTCTGCTGCACGCTACCAGCGTGCCCGCTGATGGTCGTCTTGAAGGGTCCACCCAGCTCATGATTTCAGCTGAGCGCCAGTGGGGAACCTCGCCTGCTAGTGCAGGTCTGGGCTGTCTCTTCTCAGAAATGCTGTCCCCGACAAGCGAAACTAAGCACTTAGAACTGATTGTCAGTGATTTCAGCTGCTAGTGGTCCACTTAACAAACAAAAAGCTATCTATGGAGCCCTAATCAGCCGTCTTTAAACAGATGGAGAAGGGGCAGATCCCCACTCTCCCTCTTGATGCCTTCAAATCATCACAGGCAAGTAACAGTTCTACTCGCCCTTTACTTCAACAATAAGAACAACATTCCATCCCCACCCAGACCCGCCCCAACATTCAAGTGGTTTGAAAACCCAACCCCAGCCAAAAATCTATCACTGGATAAACACAGTCTTGTTTGCTGGATACCTTAGGTAAGATTAGGTGTGAAATGTAATATCTGGACCCTGCAGCCTCCAGCTCATCAATGACTGTCAGGGAGAGCTCATTTTAGACTTTGCTTACAAATCATAATTTGATATTATAGGCTTGGCCTCATCATGAATTGCGAACTGACATCAAAAAAAAACAACAGCTGTATAAAGGAAGCAAGAAGCTAGTCCTGTGTTCATACTTTTCATAGTATACTTTTTCAGATACACATATTTTATCATACACTGTATATAACTTTTTTAAAGTGTGTATTAATGTTTCAGTTAAATTCAGATTTCCATAAACAGTCACTAAATTGGTATGTAACTAGCTCACAAAACTAGGGGGGTTGTTGGGGAAATTCAGGGGTGTGTGCACCCCCTGAGGGGTCTAGGGAAATCATGGCCTCCGTCTGTGGCTTGAGGGGACCATGGCTCACATCTACCTCACTGCACCAAGTTGGCAGCCCAATTTTCTGGCTTCTTCCAGCCACCTCCTCCTCGAGTCCTGGCTGCACTTCTCCCCACATCTACTGTTGTTAATGCACAGCCCAATCCAATGCCCCCATGAAGTTGCAAGACTTCCTCATCAACCTCCCTGGCACTTGCCCAAGGTGGCTATCGACTAATACCGAGAGGAGGAGCGAAACGGGGAAGTGCCTCTGTGATTCCTATTTCCGCTCCTCCCCTTCATCATTGTATCCGGGAGAGTTTCCTCTGCACCACGTCCACTGGCTCTATAGATGCTTCAAGGAGCAGTGGGGTGCGTCCGGAGCGCTCATGCTCTGTCCCCCGCTCTGGCTACCTGCTTTGACTGTAACTCGCTCCATCCCTAGTTTTCTTATTTGTATCCCCCAACTTAGTTTGAGCCCTAGGTTCAATGGCTCTCCTCTAGGCCTGGGTAGTGGCCTTAGATGGTGAGGTGGGCTTATGCTCGCCCGAGCCCCAGGGAACTCAAAAATAGGTGCCTACTGATTTACCCTAACATGAGCTGCAGTGACTACAGCCTCAGACAGCAGAAGCAGGCCTGTCTCAGCAACGGCTGGAATCAATGGGCCCGCCAGCGGTAATATCACACACCTGCAGATTTTATTCCTACCCTTTGTTTCCCATCTTTAACCAGTTACTGATCCATGAGAGGACTGCCCTCTTATTCCATGATGGCTTACTTTTCAAAAGTCAATTTAAATTATATACATTTTTTTATTTTTTTATCTTTTTTTAGAAATCTAGATCTGTTATGTGTTTTGGTGTAACTTGCATTATTCTTATGTTAAATTTGCATAATCCTAACAAAACATTTACTTTATTCATTTTTTTTTATTTATCTCATTGGTCCTGACAACCCCCTGTAAATTTGAACATCCCCCTAATTTCAATTCCTGGGGAAACCACTGGACAGGGCAAGTGCTGGGGAGGGGGAGGAACTGTGCCAGGTACATGCCCATGCTCATGGCTCCATGAAGGAGCCACCAACTAACATCCCTGGCAAGCCAGGGGACCAGGGTGGAATACAGACTGGCCCACTGGGGCTCCTCACCCTTCACAGATGGTAGGAGGCCCCGTCACCTAGTGTCATGGCAGGACACGAGGGTGAGAAAGTGAAAGGTATGAAGAACATGCATATACAGCTGTTTCTGAGGTGTGGTTCAGAAATAGACCAGCTGCAGGTCATATAGCTAGCTCAGGTGGTGTCCCAATGGCAAGGTCCAGGGGTGAGGGGCGGGTGGGGAGCACCCTCCCATGGGGTCTGCTTGAGGCAGGCCCAAGAGGCGGGTGGTAAGGCTGCCCTCACCTCCTGGATTATACACCGGCGGAAACAAGGGATGGAAAGCCCTATGCATTGGCCAAGCACCAGGAGGTCCACCCAGTCACTATGGTTTTAGTCCAGGAGGTTTCCAATCGTGATGGCACCTGCCAGGACCAACCTCTGGTGCACCATGAGAGACTAATACCTGCACACCAAGATGGGGATTGTGTAGCACGGGCTCTTCAAGGAGCTACCTGCCCTTGGGGGCATCACAGGCCTGGTCACCAAGGAGGTCTTAGTAGAAGAACGGCAGCTAGGAGAGGTCTTGTGGAAGACCCCTCGGATGGAGGTAAAAGAGCTTCCAATCGTATCGGAGTCCTCGGAGGCAGTGGAGGAAGGTGTGTGCTAGCACACTCCATGCCAGACTATCTACACCAAGAAGGAGTCTCTGCAGAGCCTAGAGGTGGAAGACGTAGACCTGACTGAGGAGGCAGAGCAAACCCTGTCTACCCTCCTCCAATGCGTGACTCAGAACCCCCCCTCCCAAGAGACTAAGAACAGCCCCAGCCAAAAGAATTCCAGAATTTTATTCTGAAGGCAGACTAGGGTACCAACTGCAGGGTCAGAGTGTTAAGCCATTGCCAGAGCATGGACAGGACCAGCTGGTTAAACATCAGTGCCCTCCCCCACAAGGAGAGGAACTGGAGGAGTCCCATCCACCTCCACAGCCGCTCAGCCACCCTGCCCTCCAAATTGTGTCAATTCTCCAGTGAGAGGGGATGGATGGCAGAAAGGTCGATGCCTGGATAGACTATAAGAGTTGGAAGGGACCTCAGGAGGTCATCTAGTCCAACCTCCTGCTCAAAGCAGGACCAATCCCCAGACAGATTTTTACCCCAATCCCTAAATGGCCCCCTCAAGGACTGAACTCACAACGCTGGGTTTAGCAGGCCAATGCTCAAACCACTGAGCTATCCCTCCCCCCTGAGGAATTAAGAATAGTGAAATAGATAGTGCAGCGGGCCCATGATCCACTGGATGGTCTGGAGTGCGGGTAGGACGGTGCTCACCTTCCATCCATCACTGATCATCAGGTCAAAGCTCTTGATCCAGATGACCTGGGTGAAGGAGGTTGCCAAGTACATGGCTTGGCATGCCTCCATCTGTGCCAGGTCACCCAGGTCCAGGACCATGAGGACCATGTCATCAGCACATGCTGACAGGACCATCCATAACTTTGGCTTGTGGAGCACCAAACCTGTCAACCTATTGCAGACGAGATGGAGGAAGGGCTCAATGGCAAGGGAGCACAACTGGCCAGACTGCGGGGCAGCACTGATGCACCCCTCGACCGAAGACGACAGGTTCAGGAAGGGTCCAGTTGAGCTTGAACACTCTGCAGAGCATTCAGCACCCGGATAAAGCTCATGAACCAGGGCCTGAAGCCGAACATCCACCAAGTACCCAGAAAATAATCAGGGTTCACCTTGATGAATGCCTTCTCCTGGTCCAGGGCCAGGAGGGTGAATGACAGAACATCTCTACACCCAAGCTGGAGGTGGTCCCAGCCCAGATCAAGATTATCAAAGATGGTATAGCCCGAGACGGTGTAGGTCTGGTTAGAATGAACCACATCTGCCAGCACAGACCCCAGCCACAGAGAGTGGCTTGTAGACAGAACGCCAATTCTGACGGTTACAGAGGTCCCACATCTTGGACGGCAGGGGGGACACTCTGATCTCGGAGGACTCAGCCCAAACAATAGTGAGGTCCAGGCCCAGGATGTCCCTGAACATGCATTAGAACTCCATGGTCAATTCAACGATGCCCAGGATTTGTTGATGGGCATCAGACAGAGGGCTTCTGGGAAGTCGGCCAAAGTGAGAGGCAGCTAACGCTAGTCCTGATCACCCATGCTGACAGTCAGGAGCCCATCCCCGAGGAGCTCACAGGCATCGACCGGATCCAGGGAGAAAAAGCTGACATAGTAGGCCCTGGACCTCTGTTGCATCTCTCCCAGATCCATGAGGGGAGTGCCATCCTCTGCCAGGAAGCAGGTGATGTGTTTCCTGTCTCCCACCTCTTGTTCTCCAGGATGTAGAAGTGGGAGCCACGAACCATCTACTGAAGGAGGTGGATGTGGCCACAGAGGGCCTGGAGCTCGTCCTGCTTCGCCTCCCACCACACTCTGCAGATGCTGCTCCAGCTCCAAGATCTTCCATTCCAGCTGCCCTATAGTCACATCTCTCTGCCAGCTGGCCCCCCATGTATAGTCTGGCCAAAGAGCCGGGTACAGACTTTCCCCACATCCCTCTACCACTGCGCTTAGGGAAAGGCATGCCTCTGCCCTTGCCAGGCCAGCCAGAACTCCCAGAAGGAGGCCATGAAGCCCACATCCTCCAGCAAGCTGTTGTTGAAATGCCATTAAGCCAGTCCTGGCCTCTCAGAGGTAAGAAAGACCATCACAGCCACTAGATGGTGGTCCAAGAATGGGGCTGGTCAGATGCCAGAGGAGTTGGAGGGGCAACTGAGTGAGAAGCCCTGGTTTGGCTGTGGGTTGGCCTCACATTATTCTTAAAACTACCTTATTCTAAAAATTATATTAAGAAAAGCAACTATAAACTATCACAGCACTATAAATGGAATAAAACCCCAGATCTGAAGGACTGGAGTGGTTCACTTCAGTCTGGCACAGTGGCTGGAAGGAATTGAAACAGTAGAGGGCGCAGTATCACCTTATATAGTCTTGCCCTTTTAATGTTTGGAAGCTCTGAAAGGAGGAGGAGGTGCACATGCACTCTAAATGGCCTACTTGGAGAAGATTTTACCATTAGATGCCAAAAGTGGGAGTATGCAGAGCCAGTCAAAGAACCACTCAAGGGATGAAGAAATCAAAGGCCAGGTCTACACTGCGACTTTAAATTGGTTTAATGGCCGATATACCGATTTAACGCTGTAGTATCCTTTCACACGACGTCGTCATTAAGACGAGTTAATGCCCCTTAAATCGGATTTCGGAACTCCTCCCAGACGAAGGAGTTAGCGCTAAGATTCGATAGTGAATAACTCGGATAGGGTCGTGTGGAACGGAAAATCGATGTATGGGCCTCCGGGCGGTATCCCAGAGTGCAAGCACTGACCCGCTTCTGGAACCCAGTCAATATGAACTCGGAATGCAAGACGGCAGGTAAACAGGAAAAGCCCCGCGAAACTTTTGAAAATACATTTCCTGCTTGCCCCTCGTGGAGCTCCTGATCAGCACGGCTGGCGATGCCAGTCTGAAATGAAAAAAGAGCTCAGCATAAGACCATACGGGAAGATACTAGTCTGATCGCGAAGGAGACAAATCAGTTGGTACCCAGCTCGTACAGAACACAAATGCCAAAGCGGTTGAATAAGAAACTCCAGATGACACACGCTGCGTGACACACGTACGAAGCCAGAGAATCAAATGGACGCTCATTGATGGAGGGAGGTACTGAGGACTCCACGCTACCACAAGTCCACAGCAGTCTCTTACAATTATTTGCATTTGGCTGAGCTCCAATGGTCTGTAGGTTTCAAACACAAGTGGTCTGGCGTGGTTCGCAAGGACAGCTCCTCAGTTTTCTTCCCCCCCCCCCACGAATTGAAAAAAAGGGAAAGAAATCCCTCCTTGACTACTTTCTATGTCACCCTATTGTACTGAATGCTTGCTGGAGACGGTATGCTACATGCAGGAAGAGCAATCTCTCCTCCATCTCCCCCTTCCTGGGGGTAGATGGTGCAGAAGGACTGCCTCACCGAGGGCCCGAACCTATGCCTAATAATTGCTCATACATCGAGAGGCATTATCCTGTTACTTGCAGTAGATAGGACGGAACCGGCTATAACAGCTTCGATCATTCGAAACTGGGGCCTGAAAAATTTTTGAAAGCAAATTTGGGATTGACTCGCCTTGGCAATGAGTCAATTCTTCTTATGGTTTTTATAAAAAATAGAGTCCCATCCCTGCTTGGACTGTCATAGCCCGGGAGCTGCCTCAAGTGCCTCCCCCCCACCTCATTTTATTCTCACTAACAAGTCTCTGTTTCTTATTCTTGTATCCTCCAACTTCATGACTACAAATGGGGGAGGGGCACTGCCACAGTAGCCCAGGAAGGTGAAGGGGGAGGGAAGCAACGGGTGCGGTTCTTGCAGCAACCCCTGTGATATACGACACGAGCAGCTGGCTCTCTGAATACACTGGATCTTCTATTACCTGCCTATTAATTCCTAGGCAGGACAGTGCACCACTGACCGCTCTGTCCGCAATCCGAACTCCGAATGCGGAGTGCCGGTAAACAGGAAAAGCCCCGAGACTTTACAATGACATTCCTGCTTTCACGTGTCAGCCTGATCACCAAACGGTGGCAATGCATTAAAATGCAAAAGTAAGCTCCTGCATGAACCTTACGGAAGAATACTAGATCGATCGCTGTATGGTAGACAATCTGTTTTATCAGAGCCCGTTATGAGAACATGGAAACGCCTAAAAGCGTTTGAAAATAAACTCCAGGATTACACAGCGGTGCCGTGACACCCGTAACGGGAAGCCATAGACTCAAACGGATGCTCAGGAGGGAGGGGGGGGTAATGGAGGACTACAGCTACCATCTCCACAGCAGTCCTCTGAAAACTATTTGCAGCTTGCTGAGCCGCCCAATGTTCTGTAGCGGAATACACGGGTCTTGCGTGGTCAACGAACAGCTCGTAGTCCTCTTCCCCGCCTCCCCGGACCGGAAACGAAAGTAAAATAAATAATTCCTTAGTACTGTAAACATGTCCACCTCTGTTACTGAATTGCTGCTGGCAGACCATGCTGGCTGTGGTGAAGAAAAGTTATTCCGCTCCTCTGCCCCTCCCCAAGGGGTAGAACGGTCAAACCCAGTGAGTGCCCTGGCTGAGTCCTGGCCGGGGCTTCCTGGGTGAAAATGGGAATGACTCCCTCTGACAGTGGAATGTACAGAACGCTGGTAACTGTCCTGCACCTTATGCACCTGGGGGCCTGATCAGACCCCTTCCATCTTGTGTTAAGAAAAGATTCTGAATCTGCCAGTGGACTGTCCATAGCCCGATGGAGCGCCCTCCCCCTATTTTATCTCACTAACTATCTGTGATCTTTATTCATGCCTTTCCTTCATAACTTCCATGCCAACAGATGGGGGGGTCACTACCGTGGTAGCCCAGGTAGGTGGGAAGCAACGGTTTGCATTACTTTGCAGCAGCTCCCTCTGTGAAATACCGACACGGAGCAGCTGTGCTTGATACACTGCTTTAAATACACTTAATCCTTCTGTCCAGACTGACCTCATTTTATTAACATCAAGGGCAGGATTGACTTCAGTCCCACGTGAGTCATCCCCCAATTTTGCTTTCCAATTTTTCCACAGGGTTATTAATCCATTTCCCAATTTACGAGAGTGTAACAAAAGAGGGAAACCGGTAAACAGTTTCTGAGTCCCGAGTACTCGTACGCTACCACTAGGAAGGGGAAGGATGCGATAATGCTCTTCAGGTGCTGCAGCATCGCCTCTATCAGAAGCATCTAGTACAAAGAGGGTGACCTGTTAAGTACTCAAGGATTGGTTTATTTAACTTTCCATCTCAGTGCTGGGTGGGGGAAGAGACTGATGAAGCTGTTCCGTGAAACCATGCGAGACACGTGTTTGTAACGCTACAGACATTGGGCGCTCAGCCAAAGAATGGCAAATCAGTTTTCAAGAGACTGGCTGAGACTGTGGGAGCCTGAGTCCTCACACCCCCTTCCCTTCCTCCATGATCACCCGCCCCTGATGCTAAATTGTTAAGTCGCAGTGGGGTTCTGGGCAATGTCGTCCGTCATTCTTGCTCCGGGAAAACATCAAGCAGACAGTCCTTTCGCAACTCTTTTTCTCCCTGGATGCCTGCAGAACAATAGCACCGGCAGCCCTACGAAGACCGTCCGGCTTTTGTTTTTCCCGTCCACATTTGGTGACTAGATGCCGTGGAACAGAGCGACACTCGGCAGGCGCCTACACACCAGCATCAATTGCTTTGCAATGATAGACAGATGGTTACCAGTCGTTCTGTACCGCTACTTGCTGGAGAAAACTGGCAATGACATGATGGTTATCTCTCCTTCTCTGAACTGTCCGCTGCTATCATGATTACCCCTGGCTAAAATCAGCTGGGGGCGCAACGCAAAAGCAAACTTGGGATTGACTCACTGGCCACTGAGTCAATCCCTCCTTTATGGTTTCTAAAATAGAGTCTGTCCTGCCTACAAGAAGAGTCAAGTGTATTAGAAGAGCACAGCTAGTCTGTGGCTGTATTAACAGGGGGTTCCCGCAAGAACCGCACCCATTGCTTTTCCCTTCTCCCAAACCCCCCGCAGCTACCGTGGCAGGGCCCCCCCCCCATTTGTGTCATGCATCGTGAGGAATACAAGAATAAGAGAAACATAGACTTATTCGTGACATACACCGGGGGGGGCACTTGGAGCAGGCAGCCGGGGCTATGACAGTCCAGCAGGACGTTACTACCTATTTTAGAAACAAGAAGGGAGCGATTGACTGTGTCCCAAGTGAGCCACCCCAATTTTGGTTTCTGAACCATTGTGACAGGGGCACTCATGATAGCATCGGACACTACACTGTGATGCACTGGCCAGATAAACAGGAAAAAGCCTGAATCCCCGCGAACTTTTGAATTCCATTTCCTGATTGTCCAGCGTGAGGGTCAGCCTACACACAGGTGAGCACACAGAGCTCATGTGCACTGGTAACAATGCAGTCTCCTGATAATCGAAGAGAGCGCCAGCTTGGACCACACAAGAGGTTCTGGATCTGATCGCTATCTGGGTGAGGACTCAGTGCTCACAGCACTGCGTTCCAAAAAGACGAAATGAAAAAGTTTTTGAAAGAAATTCAAAGTCTATGGCTGAAAAAGGGCACAGCAGGGACTCCCTGCAGTGCAGAGTAAAAGTCAAGGAGCTTAGGCAGGCCTACCAGAACCAGAAGCAACGGAAGGTCAGGCTCTGAGCCGAAAACATGCCGCTTCTATGCTGAACTACATGCATTTTGGGGTTCAGCCTACCAGTGCCCACCCTGTCCGTGGATTCAACTTTGGGATTGAAATATCAAGTGTTTCTGAGGATGTAGCCGAGAGGAAGATGGAGGGAAGATGAAGGATGAAGCGACCATGGTGAGGAGCACACAGCAGTCCGTAAACCCAACAGCCAGGATCTTTTTGAGACCCAAGAATTACAGTCCTGCGCCCCAGCGAGAAGCCCAGACAGTGAAGCATGGAAGCGACCCTCCGGTAAGTGTCCCTTCATTTCTGTACCAAACACGGATAAAACAAGACGGTTTTTAGATCGCATTGACAGCCAGGGCTTTTGCTGCAGTCGCAGCATTACGGTTACAGAAAATTTCGTTAACATGTCTGGGGATGAGCGAAAATCCTTCCAAATTAATCTCCATGAATCGATCGTGGAGGAACTCAAAAGCCTTATGATATATGAGAACATTTCTGGCCAAGACAGCCTTCTCCGTTCCCCATAGTTAGGTAACTTTTCAACACATGCATTTTGCAAGACATTTTGGTACTTGGCAGGCATTGAAGGCATTGCACTGAAGGCATTGCAGAAACAAACGATCTGCTCCTGCGGTGTATTCTCAGGAGAGAGATATCATTCCATTGTTACCTGTAGTAAATCAGGATGTAAATAGGGGGCAAGACATGGCGATTTTGCTACTGGCCAGAGTCGGGAGGATGGGAGAGGAGGATAGCGACGAGTTTTCAGCGTCTGACAAGGCAGGATTTCTTCCCAGGCTACCAGCAACGCGCTGCGGGGGTGAAGTAGGGTGAGCACTAGCAGCGATCGTATATGATAGGAGCCATGCGTTGTTGGTGGATGTGAAGAGGGGGTTTTGGGCTTTTGCAGGTTCCTCTTAACAGGGGAGCAAGGCATCATATAGATCACGTGTAATGATATCGCGGAGAAGAAAACTTTTAAAGCCTTACTTACATCGCGCGCGTGGATGTAGGGTGGCCGTACCTGCGTCTGTGTGTGTGCCACACCAGTCACACAGACACTGAATATTTAAACGATACACAATGCGACCTTGTATAGAGATCACATGTGCTCTGTAAGGTGGATAGTGTTCTTTGTGAAAGAAAAGGAAGTTAACTGGCATTGTCTGTACTGTCCGCGTGGATGTACGGTTGGCGTACCTGCTGTCTGCTGTGTGTGCCAACCAGTCACACAGCACTGAATATTTTAAACGATTTCCAAAAATGCGACTTGTATAGAGATCACATGTGCTCTCTTGTAAGGGTTTTTTGGATTAGTGTTCTATATGTAAGCGTACTATCTCATTGCTCTGTAAGGTATTTTCCACATATTGATCACCTTGTTTGGCTTCCCCTGCAGCTGACATTTCTCTGCCAGTCCAATGCCTATGCTCATCACAATATGAGGCGTTGCTTCTGATCGGCGGAGGAAGAGAGACACGAGATGAAATGTTCACGATTATTTGATAAGTACGCAATGAGAGGGATACAGAATGATTTGGAGGTGTGTTTAGCAAAGTACAGAAGATTGCCATTGGAACATGCTGAGAGGGCTAGGCAGGATAGCCAGGCGTCTGGTGCGAGATGCCAACGCTTGGCTTCTGCTGCGTACTCAATGTTCTCCAAGCATGTGATCTTTTCAGGAGAGCAGCGTCTAGTAGCAGGTGCTCTGCGCCCACTGTATAACTCCCTGCAGCCCTTCCCATATTCCCTACCAGAGTGTAACTGGGGAGGCTTTTGACCCTACTCTCCACCCCCTGGAGTTCAGGAAACGGTGTATTCGTCCACATGTGTCTTCATAGCTTTCCTTCCCTAGCTTCAGACACGCAGCCAGGATACTCTCCTATCTCTGCACTTTTTTTATAGTCACTTTGTATAAGATAATCAAAAGGGGGGGTGGAGTTGGCTTACAGGAAGCGTAAAGGAAAACACTGATTTTTAAGAGCATAATTTACTTTTTATGTTAATGATTTCTAACGGAGTTGAATTATTTCTTTCGCCACCTGTAATCACAAGGGGGGTGGTGTTGCTTACATGAACTAGTCATCAAAGTTGCGGGGTTCATCAAGGGAGCAAGCAGAGTCACACGTACTGTGGACGCTGTGCTTGAAATTCGTTTCAAGGCTTCTTGCATGCGCACGCCTCCAGTGTGCTTTCTACTCGCCCTGGTCCTTGGTGTCTACTCAGCGGCAGGTGATTGCCTCGCTCCCACCAGCATAATGTCTTCCCCCTTGTCTCCACAAATAGATTGTAGCACAGCACAGCAGCTATAGGCAGCGGGCTGTTTGGCTGACGGTCTGGCAGATGTATGATGCCGCGCCCTTAATGGCCAATCACATTCTTCACTTCTGCACTTGCTCAGCCGTGTTGCTTGAACAGCTTCCATCGTGTCCAGGCTGCCGTTGTTATGGTTTTGGATGGGCATCAGGGGGCTCAGGCTGGCACCAAGGTACTCAGGCTTTCACATCCCACGGTTTTCTTGGTCTGGGACGTATTCTGCTTGTCAGCCATTTAAAAGACTAGATTCTCTCGAAGACGCGGCTCATGAACCCTTCTGGCTCCACGTGGTGTGGAGATGACGTCTTGTGCCACTCAGTGCTGCTGCCATTGAGTTACCTTCGGGTTTTACGTCCTGGCCCTGGTGGCCTTGGGCCATAGATAGGTATGGGTTCTCTTTATGGCCTACCACGTTCGAAAACTCCATTGCATCACGCCATCATTCACCTGCGTTCCCGTGAGTTACACTCTTGTAGCCAGCGCTTAACGCTTTTGCTACTTGCCTCACTGCGCCCACAGTAGATTGCCCTCAAATGATTATCGACTGCCAGGTAGCATCTTGGCAGTTGCAGCTTCAAGGCTATTGCCATCGCTTCTCCACTGTGAGGGGCTCTCATGTCTGTATTATGGCTGTTATTGGCAGAAGTTCACAGTTCATAAGGAAAGTGCTCTTACGCATATTGCGGAAGTTTCGCAGCCTCGCATCGTACCACCTTAACACATGCCGTCCACAGTCTGTGCTTGTTTCCTGTGTCCAAATTTCGGCGGTTTCCTGGGCTAGAAGATGCCCGGTTATACGCGTAGCTCCAAACGCTGGGCCGCGGTTATGGAGATTTCTGCTCCATCTCGCCATCGCTGTCTCGCCGCTCAGCAATAGTGCCTCCTCTCTCCTCTGCCTTTGCGGTCATTGTTCACTATAGTCAGCACGAGAGTACGCGAGGTTGACAGACGGTCAGATTACCGTTGTGATCTCAGGGTCATGGATTGCTGTGCTATGGCGTTTGCTCAATGCAACTCCGGGAAAAGGCCAAAGGGTTGTCGCTGCCTTCACAAGGGAGGGTGAGGCTGTACCAGCACCCGGGGCAATGTTTTTCTGCCCCATCAGCACTGTGCTCTCCTCAACCAGGAAGTGGGAACTATGGGATAGCTGAGGAACAGCTACCCACAGTGCACCGCTCCTGAAATCGATAGTAGCTTTGGACCATGGACGCAAACAATCGATTTCGTGATCCCACTGTGGACGCGCTAAACCGATTTTATTATATCTGTTTTGTAATATCGGTTTAAGCTACTTCGAAGTAATCGTGCAGTGTAGACGTACCCAAAATGTGGCAAAATGTAGGGTACAGAAGCAAGGACACATGTACCTTGTTTGGGATGTATCTTCAAGCCATTTCCCCCCTCAAAATAGCCTAGCACATACAGCCCAAAAGACAGCTCCATGACAGGAGATAGCTAACTGCCAAAGCGTGTTTCCACCATGTTCAAGTTCCCAAGCAAATAACAAGGCTCTTATGTATTGAACTTTCTTGGCAGCTCTCAAAATCCTCCATATTTTTTCCTGTTAGTAGTGAGAGAAAGGGTTACATTTAAAAGAAGTTCTACTCTACACAAATGGTGGACAGTTTGTCGCAAACATGAATCATCCCATTTGATTTTCTCACATTGCAAGGAGCTCTCCTGCTGACATGGTGCAGAAATGTTAGCTATCCTGATCATTTAGAAAAGAAAATGCCTAGTTATTTACCTAATTTTGTAGTGTGTGCAAGATTTGCCAGGTTGCACAGTTGCCCTATGTTTGTGATTCTCACCCTGAATTAATCTTCTTTGCATCACTCATTCCCATCCCCCAACTTCCTTCCTTCCCCCACTCTTCACAACACTACAGTACAGTCCTCATCAGTCACCGCCTCCTGGACTCCTCCTTCTGCAGGACTTCCTCCTAGCTAATGGAGTAAGGGCTAAAGACTTACTGCTAAGAGAAGTTAGGAGGACCCTTATTCTCTTCCTCAGAGTAAAATGGAGGAGTAGGAGCAGGAGTGCTGGGCCACAGGAATTTTCACTCCCTAGCCCCACCACCACTGAAAGGATGGCACAGGGAACTTTGGGAAGGAACAGTTGCTGGAAAATCTTTCCCCTTTCCTTCCACAACCTCTCCCTTAAACAGCTGAGTGACCTCAACAGTTCCTCAATTCTTGCTTCCCCTCTGGAAACAGGCATTTTGTTACCAGTTGGTTCTTTCTATCTTTTTGATGTCACGCAGCCAACGGATTGGCCTGGAGATGCCAAAAAAGACCATATGTTTTGCATATCCCTAGGACCAGCTCTAGTTCTCACATGTTTATCTCAGTTTTCTGTTCTAACTCATAATTATGTCCTGCCTACCTACAATGCCTCTTGCAGTTTGCACTGCATGTAACTCTCCTTCATACCTTGTCCTAAAACATGTGGATGTGCACTCACTGAAACAGCTGTCACACTTTAATATGATGTGGCTTAATATGATGTGGGTGTTTTATGATTTTTGTACAATTTGCATATTTTTAAAAGTTCTAAGATGTTTGGATACTTTGGGATGTAAGCCACTATATAAATCTAAACTGATATTATTTAACATCTTCAGATTTGCAGGGACAAATCTTCGGCTACATTGTAAAATCACCTTAGGCAATTACACACATCTGTGTACCAGCATACCTAAGGTAAATGCTAAGACTTAACTACTGGACTATTCTAACCAGAAAGGTAAAACAAAATTACTTCCTTTAAAAATAATTTTACAAATGAGCTATTACTTTAATTCATAGGACTGGTGAAGAGAATAACAAGAGTACACATCCATTAAATCATAGAAGTGTTACCTAAATTAGAAACATTGCTACAAAGAATACTTATATGACACATTATGCTACTGTTTACAGACTGAATCAAGTAGCGTACAGTAATAAAAGAAACTTCAAAAGCAGCCTATACAAAGGTAAAATTTGGAGAATGAAGCTTAAATAAAAATGTGATCTTCAAATAAATGTTGTTTATAATGACTTATTTTTATCAGAATAATGTTTAGCTATTACTTCTCAGCAATGTATTAAATGCAGGATTTTTCTACTTATTTACAAGCACAGAAACATTTGGGACACGACACAAATTCTGACAAATTTCTGTTTTGTTCCATTAACAAAAAACTACTGCCTGAATAGTATTCATTATAGAGGAAATTCAGTAGCAAACAGCCCTACACACTACTTAAGCCTTGCTACAAGGCTCTGCAAGGGAGGGAGATTCTGGGCAGAACAGTCACAAATAAGGAAGGGGACAATGGATTTTTACTTATGCAGCTCACCGACAAGTAAATAATGTAGAGATGCTGCAGAAGCTATTGTAGTTCATAAACTAGGAAAGGAGTCATGGAGGGGCCAACTGTGGTTTCATGTGTATGAACTCTCTCTATCCCTTCCAATCACTATTTATATACCTATACAAAATCTGTTTAATCAGAGTGTGTGCAGGGAGGTGTGACTTTCATCTTACGTTTGCACTTAACTGAACATAAGTAATTTCAAGGTTTTTCTGCAGTTCACTATTCCACTGGAAAAGTACCACATTCATTGCTCCATCTTAAACCAAATGGCTGACAGATTTAAGACGACGGTCATTTCTGCGGGAACTACTTCCACATTTGTTCTGAGAGCAAAGTCTGAACTCTGACATTTGGGGAGCTAAGGCTCAGCTCCTCATGGGTACATAGGCTCCTAATTTCCACCAAAACCAATGGGAGCTAAGTGCCTAAATACCTTTGAAGATCTGGACCTAAATGAAGAATTCCACAGCTGGAGTTTCTCTGCTTGGTCTTAAATTTGTGATGTAGTGGGTCCGTGGAATCTGTAAGATCTTGAGGAAGACAGCCGTAGTTTATATAACTTGCATGAGCCAAATAGCTGTGATTCAACAGTCTTTCTACTCCAGCAGTTAAGTAGCAATTTATACACCAGACATGAGAGTCTACACAGAACTTTCAAGGCAACAGTAATTCTGCAAAGAACTGTTTGTATGTCTGCAGAAAAGAATTTATACAATGGGCGACCTAAAAAAGTAAATATTATCCTTACTTCAGTATATACACACCTCAGTGTGATACATTCTTATTGTAGGAAAATCCATTGTACACAGAAAAAATTAATGGCAGAGTATGTGCCGAAAAATTGTGAACCAGAATATGTAGAGAAGAACTTGACTTTCTAACTTAGGAGTTATACCACTATTTAACAGGAAATAAGATTCACAATTACATGACTTAACATGAAAATTGTCTGCAAATTCTACATAGCAACAAGGAGGTTTTAGCTTGTGTAGGCCCCCTTTACTAGAGGGACCTCTGAACTTTATTGGGGGTGTTCTAGGGGAAAAGCCTGTGTGCAGCAATCTAACCTTAGAGACTACAACTCCCATGATGCCTTGGGGAAATAGGTAGAGACTGCCCCCTGCAGGGGAGAGGCGGTGGACTCCATTTTGGAATAAGGAGTGAGACTGCTGCTGAGGGACATCTGGTCACCCTATTCTAATATTTCAGTCCTTGAGGGGAAGTTCGTGTGGTTTGCCTAGGGGTATTCCCAACACCATCTTCCTCCCTAAAAAACTCTTTCTGCAGCCTTTCCCCATATCTTTCCTAATGAAGTAGTCGAAGGTTTTGTTTTTCTCTGTTCATAGTTTATCCTAGCTACAGCCACTTCTCATTACTATTTTTTCAGTGACTGGATTGCAAGATACATGTTAACCTTGGTTGCTTAGTTTTCTAGCAGCTTTCTGTGGATCTTTGAATTTTCTGCACTTTTTTACTACAAAGCAAAAGTATGGACTCTGTGTTATTTTTTTTTAAAATTGCTTCCTGGTTGAAATGGCCTGTGAAACAAGAAGATAAATTACTCCAATCACCTTAAATTTAAAAAGTGGTGAATAGCTCTGAAGGGAAATTAAAACTCTTGCTGAACAAGGATTAATGAATTGTACAAAAGCTGGATTTTCTGAGTTTGCCACTTCTCATATTGCTCTGCATCTCTCTATAGAATGGCACTGCATAAAATAAAAGCTTTTTAAAAAAAGTATGTTTCCATGGACCAGCTGATATCTTCCTGAGTCAACTGGCTGTGGCCAATTTCCAAGTTTTGTTTTGAAAGAGCAGGGAACATTTTATTACTCAAAAGACCACACTGAATGGTGTCATTTACAGAATTAAGCTGCATACTTTCAAAACTCCTGAGCTCTTAGTACCAATAGCCCACTTTTCTGACTCCATAACAGAGTCCCTGTGTTGTATTTTCTGCTGTATGAAAATAAAATCCAGGACTGTTACCATGTGGACTGCAGTATTATCAGTAAAGGAATAAACCACCTCATACCATCTGAATGACAGGCTCTTTCACAGCAATGTTTCTTGGGATTTGTAGTATTAGATTAATCTAATACTACAAATCCTCATTAATGAGATTAATGTGAATGTTTTTATCAGCTGAATCTCCAGAGCAGTGAGTGATCTATAAATTCAGAATGTGAATAAGATTAGAGAATACATTACATGCTGCAATGTTCTACCCACAAGTGGTTGCATTACAGACTATGGGTAGCCAGGTGACCAGTTTTCAATGGAAAGTCCGGTCAAGAAAGGGACTGGACACCCAATGTCCGGTTACTGTGGACAGGAGAGCCGAGGAGGCACTGGGTCATCAGCCAGGGCCGCCTCCTACCTGTGTCGGGTAGCTGCAACTCCTACCTCCAGGTCTGCAGATGAATCCCTCCTGACCTGAGTGGGAGGTTGTGGGGGAGCGAGAGGAAAATCAGGGCAGAATTTGTCCCAAGTTTCTCCTTTTCTCAGAGAAAAGCAAGTAAGAGAAAAAGATACTTCAAGATAGCACAAATTGCATTCTATCCTATCTTTCCATTAAAAGTATGCATGTTTGCAATGTGAGCAGTAACTAGTGGATGTGCCTTCTGATGGTAAGGATGCTCCAAATAAGGAACAGGAAATGTTTATCCAAATGCTTCAAAATCACTCATTTATGGTGCCTAGAGACCTAACAAACAACAGATTGCTGGTAACAATATCAGTCAGCTCTTGTTAGAAATCCCTACTATACTAAGTACAGAGGTAAAATTCATCTGGTTACAAAGAAGAAATTGTTTTACTTAGAACCTGGCTGTCACAGTTTGGGGGAACTGTGCATTTGAGCTCTAAGACCCAACACCCCACTTTTCTGCTGTGGCCTGCTCAGGGGATGCTCCCTTAGGTGTCATGACCTGCAGCCTCCCAAAATTCACTCTAATTATCCCAGCAGCCCAGCTCAGCACCTATAGTTTTGATCTCTCTCTCTCAATAGCTAAGGCAGTTTTACCAGAGACCAGACATTCTTACACAGGTCACGGTACATTTATTGCAGTAGAAAAGCACTACAGAGAAAATTTATCATAAAATAATAAAAGGTCTAAATGCATCCTCAAGCTTACCAGAGGTCCCCCATCTGTCCTATGAAGCCCCTGACAGGTTCCAGTCTTTCAAACTCTTCAGCGGGGTCTGCTGGTAGGTTCTTGTCAGTTTGTTGGAACAAAGTGAGTCCCCACACCAACCCCTAATGAGTTCACACTGGCCTGACCACAAGCTCAACCATTGGCCCTATCACACTGGCCCTACCATAAGCTCATTGTCTTCTGGGTCTCTTGAATCCAGTCTGAACCAGTACAGGCAATTTATTGCAGGTGGTGTTACTGCTCTGCAATTGTTTACCTGTTCCAAGGTCTGCAATGATTACCCCTCACGGATTTTAGTTCTTGAACAGAGCTCAGTAACCCTCCACAACACAACCAGCCTTCGTGTAAACCTTGGCTCACAGAGATAGAGATGACATTTATAATAGTCTCAAGATATGCCTGTGTTGATCATATCTGTCACACAGGTATTTTGAGTTTACCGGTTGCAAAGTAAAATTAAAATACTCTCTGTACAGATATATTGATTATGGCTCCAGTTCTAACAATCTATGTTGGGTACTTATAAGGCTTCCACTAACAAAGTATCTGAGCCATCTTACAACCTATAATTTATCCTCACGATGCTGCTGTGAAATAAGGAAATACTATTATTCTTATTTTACAGTTGGAAAACTAAGACATGGAGAAACTAAGTGACTTGCTCAGGGTCACACGGGAAGTCTCTGGCAGAGCAGAGAGTTGACCTCAGGTCTCAAGTCCGAGGCTAATGCCCTAACCACTAGCCACAAAACACTTAAACGTGCTTAACTTGAAGTAAATGGCTTTTATGCACTTGCTTAAAGTTAATTGTGTGCTTAAGTGCTTTGCTGAATAGTAACTTATATGAGAAGCTTTTTTATTAGTTATGAAATAAACAATGGTTTGGTTGTTCTTGTTCTTGTACTTGTTCTTGTTATTCTTCTAGTTTTCCCATTTTAAAGTTTACCAATTTTCTAGCAGAACATGTTCCCCCACTATAAGCAGTATGCTATTGGGGCGGCTCCAAGCAGCCAAAAAAAAAAAAAAGCCGTGATCGCGATCTGCGGCAATTCAGTGGGAGGTCCTCTGCTCTGAGCGGGAGTGAGGGACCCTCCGCCGAATTGCCGCTGAATACCTGAAAGTGCCACCCCTCTCTGGAGTGGCCACCCCAAGCACCTGCTTGCTAAGCTGGTGCCTGGAGCCGGCCCTGTATGCTGTTTCCAAGCGTATCCATGTAACCAGAATCATGTGCTCTTAAGGTCTTTAAACTTTCCTGAGGTTCAAACAGTACCTATTAGGGTCAGCCCTAAAGTTCCCCGTCTCTCTCCTGACTCAGCTTTGCATCTCAGGTCAGCTTCCTTCCCTTCAAAACAAACAACAGTGCTTCTCCTGACAATGCAAACCGAAATTATTTTAAATTACATGAAGATTTATAAAAAATAAATAAATGAAAGTAAGCAAAATAAAGCCACGAGTGGGCTTAATACTGTGTGCCACAGATCCTAGTGAACAACCCTTTGCAGCCATCCACTAGGACTGCTGTGAGAGGATCCAAGCTTCTGCTGCTCTGGATCCCCGAGGTTTGTCAAGCTTCTAGAGCCTCAGCAGGCCACAGCACTAGCTTTTCTCTGGACCTTGCTGGCACATTTCCTGGGCACTGACTCCAAGTCTGTTATCCCTTCTTGGTAATGAGGCTTGGACCATAGAAAACAAACACTAAACACATGTCCCTGTTTCAGCTCCTCACTATTCCATGGCATTCTTTGGGCTGGGGTCCATAATGCTTGGGTTGTCCGGAGTCCTTGGGGCTATCTGAACTCAGGAAAGCAGGCCCTTCTGCCCCATGACACTGCTACATGCTGGGTTACCTCTCACTCCTGGAGCCCCTTATCCAGCTTCTGTGACCTTGCTCTTGTCTACCTCACACTTCTTTTTCCTGTCTGTCTGTCTGTTCCTGTGTGTTTCTTTATTTAACCCCCTTTTGGTCATGTAGAGTTTTTTGTTCTACTCCTGGTAAATTTCCATTCAGTCTACCTTCCTCCAGAGGAATCAGCTAAACTTGATTTTCTTAGGATGCAGCTGCATTTCTGCATAGCCTTTGTGAAGTATAAGTGCTATTGTTATCCTTAAGTATTTCTCACTGTATCTGTTGGGGTCTATATGCTATAGCACCTGTCTGCAATGATGGATCCACATACCTATAGGCTATGGTTGCCAGGTGTCCGGTTTTTGACTGGAAAGTCTAGTTTTAAGGGGACCCATACAGTCTCCAGTAAGAAGTATAGATTGGACACCAAAAGTCAAGTTACAATTTTCCAGGGCTGTAACTAGGGTGGGGCATGAGGCGCAGCTGCCCCAGGCACAGAGCTGGCAGGGAGAGTGCAAAAATGGGATGGTGCAGGGTCGGGCCCAGTGGTATCACACACACCCCACACACACATAGGATCGGGCCCAGCAGCATCTGCCAGAGCTCAGGGCAGGGCAGAGCAGCACCTGCTGGACTGGAGCAAAGAGTGCAGGGAGAGTCAGGCTCACTCTCAGCCAGAGGCGGTTTTGCGTCCGCTTTGCCCTGGCCCCTGAGTGGGGCCAGTTTAGCTGCTGTGTGGGCCTGGAGGAGCCACCACCAGGGTAAGAGAGTGGGACCTGGCCCCTTGCCAGCCGCTGGGCAGGGGAGCTGAGTGGCACAGGCAATTTTGTCCATAGCTGTAGTGCAGGGGTGCTGGAATAGAGAAGGCTAGGGAACCATGGCTCATGACTTCCTCCATCAACCCTGTACCTGATGGATGTGCCTCTTCCTCTTTGCTTGTGTGTCATCTGCTTATGCTTCTGTGAGGTTTTGGGTTGAGATCTCACTACTGTTCTGTGTCAGGTGAGACATTAGGTCATTCTTAAATAATAATAATAATAGGAGATATACCTATCTCCTACAACTGGAAGAGACCTTGAAAGGTCATCGAGTCCAGGCCCCTGCCTTCACTAGCAGGACCAAATACTGATTTTTGCCCCAGATCCCTAAGTGGTCCCCTCAAGGATTGAACTCACAACCCTGGGTTTAGCAGGCAAATGCAATTCAAATTTCAATATGCAATTACACTACAGGTGATGGAATCCATTCATTTGCTTCAATCTCTTCACAATTTGCATGGCAGCGTTTTAAATATTGTTTGCCTAATTCAAAGCATCAACAACCTGTACAAGAAAAAATCCCCAAAGTTAATTACACAAATCTCATGCACAAAATCCAGTTACAAAATTTATACTAGTTGCTCTTTGAAATCATCCCCAAAGTCTCAAAGGTATATACCCCAGGCTGGATTTTGAGCAAACATCATTTTAAGAATGAGGTCCAGTTATATTTTTTAACATCCTCCTTCTGATCTTTATTTCACTTTCAGATTTATCAATTGAGAAGCCTTTTTTATACATACAAACAAGTTGCATTCACTGCCATTTATCTATCATATGCAATTCATATTATACAATAAATCGGCCAAGACAATAAATATAGCTAATAATGTCTATTTCCCTTTGTAATCAGTATGCAGTAATGTAAAGCATTACAGAAATAGCACCAGCAGAGACATACGTAAAAATGGCATATGAACCTTTTTGTATACTACGTGCCATGCTAGCTCAGGAGTTCATTGAGCTGTTTGAGGAGCTGTAGGACCATTAATGTGGATTTTCAGTAAGTTCTGGAGCACTGGTGAAGTACTGGAAGACTGAAAGAAAGCTAATGTGCCAATTTTTAAAAAGGGTAAATAGGATGAGCCAGGCAAATCTAGAACTGTTAGCCTAACCTCGATCCCAGGCAAAATAATGGAGTGCCTGATACAGGATTCAATTATAAAAAAATTAAAGGAGGGTAATGTAATTAATGCAATTCAACATTGGTTTATTGAAAATAGATCCTGGCAAACTAACTTGACATCCTTTTTTGGTGAGATTACGGGTTTGGTTGATAACTTTAATATTGTTGATATAATATACTTGGACCTCTGTTAGGCATTTGAGTTGGTACTGCACAACATTTTGATTAAAAAACTTGAATACAAATGTAACATGCCACCCATTAAATGGATTAAAAACTGGCTAACTGACAGATCTCAAAATGTAACTGTAAACGGAGAATCATAATTGAGTGGGTGTGTTTCTACTGGGGTCCTGCAGGGATTGGTTCCTGGACCTATCTATATTTAACAATTTTTATCAATGACTTCGAATAAAACATAAAATCATCACTGATAAAGTTTGCAGATGAAACAAAAATCGGGGGAGTGGTAAATAATGAAGAGGACAGATCACTTATACAGAGTGATCTGGATCACTTGGAAAGTGTATGCATTTTAATACAGATAAATATAAATGTATACATCTAGGAACAAAGAAAGAAGGCCAAGTTTACAGGATGGGGTATTCTATCCTGGGAAGCAGTGATTCTGAAAGAAATTTGAGGGCAATGTTGGATAATCAGTGAATGTGAGTTCCCAGTGGACACTGTTGCCAAAAAAGCTAATGTGATTCTGGCATGCATAAACAGGGGAATCTCCAGTAGGAATAGAAAGATTATTTTACCTCCATATTTGGCAATGGTATGACTGTTGCTGCAATACTGTGTCCAGTTCTGGTATCCACAATTCAAGAAGGATGTTGATAAATTGGAGAGGGTTCAGAGAAGAGCCTCTAGAATGACTAAAGAATTAGAAATCATGCCTTATAGTAATAGACTCAAGGAGCTCAATCTTTTTATCTTAACATAAGAGAAGGTTAAGGCTGACTTGATTACAGTCCATAAGTGCCTGAATGGGGAACACATATTTAATAATAATTCTCTTCATTCTAGCAGAGAAAGATATAACAATCCAATGGCTAGAAATTAAAGCTAGACAAATTCAGATCAGACATAAGGCATTCATTTTTAATGGTCAGATTGATTTACTGTTGGAACAATTTATCAAAGATCATGGTAGATTCTCCGTTACTGATAATTTTTATATCAAGACTGGATGTTTTTCTAAAAGAAATGCTCTAAGACAGGGGTAGGCAACCTGTACATATTCAGGTCTCTTTTCTTTCTAAAACTTGATTTCCTAATCTGTAAACTATGGGTAATGATTTTACCCATCTCATAGAGAGGATGAACCCTAACTAAATATTTATAACTAGTACTATGTGTGTGCAAATCATTAACAACAACTCTGCAGGCACAGGTAGAATTAGAATTCAGAAATTTCTGGCTCACAGTTCAGAGACACATTAGGTAGACTATGGCATGTGTGCCGAAGGCGGTACGCGAGCTGATTTTCAGTGGCACTCACGCTGCCTGGGTCCTGGCCACCAGTCCGGGGGCCTCTGCATTTTAAATGAAGCTTCTTAAAACATTTTAAAAACCTTATTTACTTTACATACAACAGTAGTTAACCTTCTAAAAACATTAAAATGTATTACTGGCACGTGAAACCTTAAGTTAGAGTGAATAAATGAAGGTTTGGCACACCACTTCTGAAAGGTTGCCAACCCCTGCTCTAAGACAACCTATGGTTCATAACCTGGGTCCATGGACCCCTGAAAGTTTGCAGACTATGTCTAAGGGGTCTGTGAAAGACTGTTGTTACCATAGAATAGTAGTTTTCAGCCAGTGTTCTGCAGACCCCTGGGGGTCCACAGACTACGTCCAAGATTTCCAAAGGGGTCCACACCTCAAAAATTTTTAGGGGTCTGCAAATGACAAAGGTTGAGAACCACTTCTCTTGGAATTATTTTGGGGAAGTTCTATGGCCTGTGTTTTACAAGAGGTCAGACTAGATGATGACAGTCATATCTTCTGGCCTTGGAATCTGTTAATCTAGGAATCTATGCATCAGACTAAGAATTTGGGAACACAGTTTGAAAATTTGCTCCATGACACTATGCAAAAGATATTAACAACAATAATACATCACAATTAAGACAAAACAGTTAAACTGGAGTTCTTCCAAACCCACATAGCTATGCAACCAAGGCTCTCATAAATAAGCCCATCACAAGCACCTCTGTGTGCTCAGAACTCGCTCTTGAAGAAAATGATCCATAAAAGAAACATTTGAAACACTGGACTTACATCAAATCAAGAGGCATGTATATTCTTTTGGACTGTAAGACAACTGAATATTTGATGGGGAAAATAAAAAGATTAAACAATTAGGGATTTGAATATAGATGAACACAGTGATGAGAATTTGATTTTTGGTTTTGGATTCTAGTCCTCAAAAAGATGAATTGGTGATGAAATGTATACTCCACAGTTAACTATTAACTTTCTCTGACATTATCTCTAGCAAAAATGTTGAGATTGCAGTTTTGCCTTTTTTTAAGTAACTTATTCTAACGGAATGTTTCTTTGATATGTATATTAGCTCCAGTAGGATTACTGAAAAATATGTCCAGAGAAGGTTAACAGAGACCTACTTTCAAAAGAACTGTGCATAAAATACCAGGTTTTTTTTAGAGATGTTGAAAAGGCGAAGGGTCATGAACACACACTATATCCTGCAAAAGGTGTAGTAAGAGCCAGCCAAGCCCAGCCTGTCTCAGTGCTCCTGAAGCATCTGTGGCTGCCTTTGGCTCAACCCCTCCAAGAACATGAGCTGTGGTTCAAAGCCACATTCTTACCCTAACCAAATTGCCTACAGACTCTGTAGTCTAGTCAGTTAGGCCTGGGCCTGGGAGTCTGGGAACTGAAATCTAATCCTGGCTCTGTCACAGGGTTCCTGACCTTGAGCAAGTCACTTCTGGCCTTATTTTCAGAAGAGTTTGGTATTCAAAAGTACCACTGAAGACAACAGGAGCTGCAGGTCCTCAACACTTTTGAAAAAATCAGGTCTCTTTTCTTTCTAAAACTTGATTTCCTAATCTGTAAACTATGGGTAATGATTTTATCCATCTCATAGAGAGGATGAACCCTAACTAAATGTTTATAACTAGTACTATGTGTGTGCAAATCATTAACAACAACTCTGCAGGCACAGGTGGAATTAGAATTCAGAAATTTCTGGCTTACAGTTCAGAGACACATTAAGTAGACTATCTTTAGGGGACGCATCACATCAGAAAATTTCAAAGACAAGTAGATTTTCAACTGTTCACATATTTCAACATAAACAATCTCCAATTTCTTAACATTTCTCAACCAGTGATATTTTGCATATGAAATCTTACAACATAAAACTGTAAAAATTCTTCACTAAGTTTAGTAAAAATATATTCATAAATTTTGCCCACCCATGCTGCATATTTCAATACTGCTGCACTGAAATCAAAAGGCACAACTTTCAAACAGCACAGCACTGTAAATGCTCGGTGATATACTTTTCAGTTGCAGCAATGGATTTTTTTTAAAAAAGAGCATGATTCAAAAAGAACACTGCTCTGTCTGAAGGAGATCTAACTTGCTGTCTGGCGTTTTCATTGCTATCAGCTTCCAATATAGGTACATATTACCATGGCAACTATTTTCCTGTACATGTGCCTCCTCCGAGCTATACAGTCTTTCAAAAGGAACATGCACAAAAAATACAGATTGTTGCCTCTTGGCCTGAGCAACTAGCCAATATTCGGGGCCTCACAGGGTTGTTGCGTTTAGAATAAGAAATTGATTATATGAGTCAGGTACTTCTTTGGGACAAACCTGTTTATTTACAACGAATGTACACCAAGTTTTGTTTCCCTGAATACAGCAGGAACAAACAACAGGAGGCAGTTCCCTTGCTCACAATTTCCAAGGCCACCTTTCTAGCTAGTAGTATACCCACAAGAAACGCTCTCTTTAGGTTTCCTCCTAGGACTATCCTCACACAGCTTCTTCTGCTGTTTGCTTACTCCCTGATTTCTTTCACACACAGAGCGACAGCTGAACCAAATCAACACTCTAGTGGTTCTCAACCTTTGGCCCAATCAGCACACAGCTGCAGCCCATGTGACATCCTCAGGGCCAGGTAATACGTGTATTATGTAGATATGGCCCACAAAACACAGAGAGCTGCATATGTGACCCACAATGGTAAATAGGTTGAGAACTACTGCTCTAGCCCCTGTATTTGCAACCAGTCTCCAGGGAAATGCTGATACCAGATGGCTAAGCTTCTACTCAGGCCTTCCCATGCTCATCTGTGCCTGTAACTATCACTAAACAAAAGGACATGTAATTGCTCTTTCATTTAATCTGCAGGAAAAGTGGTAGCATACCCATCAATTCCAGCAAGATCTGTGATTGCTCACAGATCAAAGACACACTTCCAGCAGTCACCAATACCTCCAGCATAATATTGTTGAGAGTTTCATTTTCAGCATGTCATAAGAAAAATACCTGTTTCAATACAGAAATAAAACTCCCTCCGATGGTGTATGCTAGTTATCTCCTGCCACCTCACACTGTAACCCTTGAAAGATAATATCAAACAACTACAACCCTTACTTGAAGGGTACCCTCTCCTGAAAGAAAGCTTTCCCGAATCACCTCTCCTGGCCTTCAAACAACCCACCAATCTCTGCAATCTCCCCAAAGATGAGGACACAGCAACTCAAAGTGGCACCAGACCCTGCCAGAAGAATAGATGCAAAACCTGCAGACATACTCCACTGCTACAATGATCAACACTATCCATAAACACCTTTCAAGATTCATGGGACCTAAACATGCCTATCGCAATATGTGGTATACCTCATCCAGTGCACTAAATGCTCCAACCACAACTATGTAGGTGAAACCAGACAATCACTACTCTCTCAAATGAACTCAAACAGGAAAATGATAAAAGACAAAAACACCCTATCACATGTGGATGAACACTTTTCACAAAATTATCACTCTATATTTGACCTATCAGCCCTTATCATCGAAAGGAAACCTACACAAGCTTTAAAAAGACAAGACTGAAACCTTAAATTCATAACTTTGCTAGACACTAAAAATCATGGTCTTAATAAAGACAATGCATTTATGGCTTATTACAAAGATCTGGAACTAATTAATCCCCCTTTTTGTCCTATGACTTCAGGGTGTCAAAGGACCACTTCACATTGACTAGTCCCTCAGAATATGTGTTAACTACTTATGCTAAACTTATTTTGTAATGCACTTTATAAATATTATTAATATTTAATAACTACAATGGTTGTTCAAATGAAAGGACAAGTTACACAGTGGAACCACAGTTACTCTTCAAATGATGATAGAAAGAATGTCAGTCTAGAAGTTTACATTTTAATACCTAAACATGTTCATGCATATATAATTTCATTCTACAAAAATATGTCCTTAGGGAGAAGGAAGAATTAAAAATAACTAGGACATGTTTTTCCTTTAATTGCCAAAAAATTGTACATGAAAAGCTAACATGAAAAGTAGATAGCAAAGTATCTTTTCATTGTGGTCATCAGTGCATTCATTTTGAACATTTTAATTGTTAGGTGATCAAGTATTATATTATTATTTTACTACTAGGGGAAGATTTTAACACATAAAGGTTCCTTTTGTTTTTTTGGCTTTTCACTCTTTACTAATTTCCCCTTTATCTTTTGATCTCACCTTTCTTTTCTCATTCATAACATATTAACAAATTCCCCACCCCAATTTCCAAGTGGTTCAGTGGCATTTAATTATGTAGTCATTCACCTATATGGAGCAAAGCTAACTTTCCCAAACCCATTTCCTATCAATGAGGATGTATTTGCCCTTCAAATATAGTGATTGGTGGAAATTGAGTTTTAAAAATCAGATCAGAAATTATTTCTTTGACTTTTCTTTCACCTTTTCGAAGGTCAGACAGAATTCCACACCTTTACAAGTAAAACTCAGCTACAGATGGAGAGTGTTTTAACTTAAGAGCCAGTTAAAACTAAATACAACCTGACTAACCTGTAATATCAATTCAAGAAAATCTGGATACTGGATAGAACTCTCTTGGGGTTTTAAGGACAAAGATTAATTTCTCTGCAAACCTGTTCTGCTATTTTGGGGTTCGGTCCTGTGTGGTACAACTGTAAGTGAATAGCATACAAGTGAAGGATGGCATGTGTACGCATGAAAAGAACTAGCAAAACAGTGGAAAGTGGCTTGCTGTTAAAAGGGCCAGTCTGTACTAGAAAACATCATAGTTACACTTCTGCACTGGTAGCAGTGGAACAGATGCAACATAGACATGGCTCAGGCACTTTTATCACAGCGTCATTTAACGTTAGTAAGTTTCCTAGCCAAAATTCACCATTGGTGCAGCTCCACTGGTGGTAGCAACAGTGGAAGTTTTAATCTAGACAGGGCTCAAACATTTTTATTAAAATTATCTAAGCCTAATGTTAAATGACACTGGGGTAAAATATCTGTGTCGTGTCCACACTACAACTTCCATCACTGCTGCAACTGGTGAAGGTGCACTGGTGATGAATTATAGCTCTGAAGTTTTGCTCAGAGACCGCCAAACAGGCCAAGATAAAGAAAGAAAGAAAGAGTCTGACTTACCAGTAGGTTAAAAATTATTTAAATTAATAATTAAGTGAAGATGTTTCCTGATATAGTTATTTGTACAACTATATTTTAAAACAAGTGCTTATGCAAAGAGTGCACAAACTGAAAATAAATAAAAGATATGTGAGTTCCCTGCTATATAAATTAAACGATATAGTCCAACAAACAAGAGAACAAAAAGAGGGCATCCTGTAATTCTACTTAATTTTGAAGTTTAAAATTTCTGTTTCATTATGCTATATTTCCTTCCTTTCATTTCAGTCATGTATATTATATTGTTTTAAAATATATTCGTGAAAGCACAGTATTTCAATAAATAAGTTTGTTGAACGTGTGCTTAAGTAAAGACAGTACAGGCAACTGGCACTCTTAAAATGAATAGAAGAAATGAAATATAATTTAAAAGCATTTATTCAACTAAAGAAAGATTTATATGTTGTCATTTTTATTCAAGAAAAATACTCTCAATAGCTGTGTGAATGAAATGTTTATTACAGAAGCTTCCTTCTACCAATAAATTAAAAATATAGTGAATAGATACCGGTTAGTGGGACCATATAGTGATATCACCAGGGGATAATATCAGGAAGAGTATTGCACACAGGCACCCCTGCCTTCGCAAAGATGCCAAGAACAAGCATGTCTATAACAAAAAGAATTACAGTATTGGCCTAACTTAATCTCATTTTGGTTTTACTGCTCTCTCTGTAAATATAAACTGAAGATATTCTGGAGTCAACATATGGTTTATAAAATATTAATAAATTCTGCTGTTTAATAAATAAACTCAGATATTTTAGCCAGCCATTACTCTAGTGTCATTGAGCCCATCAACTTGAAGAACAATTGTTATTTCTCTTGGACACATTTTATGGAGTCTCTTTTAACATGGTTCCACCTAGAAACACTGGTGACTTGTAAACAATATTAATTAAGAATAAACATTGCTTGTTGATGAGAGAAAATGAAGGCAATGTTGGTTGTTCAGACTTTTCCTCAAGGCAATGTTAATAGACAATCCTGTTTAATTTCACAGAACCGTGCTTGGTAAAGGAGCAAATTATCTGTGGTAAGGTATTCCAGAAATAGTTGTCAGAACAGGGTCTACTAGATTAACAAATTGCACCCAAGCTATAGATATATCCAATTCCAGATAAACTATGCCATGAACTAGGAACCAGCTGAGATGACATAATGATACATAATACTGATTTTTTATTTATGAAAGAAGGGTTAGATATGACAGGCTTTTATGATACAAAGAGTGGGGCACAACTCACTAAGTGCTCATCTCCTTTTCCTCCCATCCCGGACAACGGCTTGTCCCAGTTGCAATCCCTGCATTTAGGAAACTACAGGAACCATTCCGCAAGAGCATGCTGTGTCACAAAGTAGGGAAGAATGGGTGTTGAGGAAGCAAGGCCATGACATAACACCCACCCTGCCCAGGCTCAGAGTAAGCTGTTGCACCATCCAAAGCATACACAGACTCCTGTGGGCACAATGCTTCTCTGAGAAAATATTCAAGAATGTGGGAATTAAAGAAAATATGCAACACAGAGCATATGGAGCCAACTTGTGATCGTCTTAAATGCCAGGGCCCACTGAAGTCAGGGGACCACAACTTGGCACAGAGCAGGTAGCTAATAAATATTAATAATAATTACCCTTGTAATTAAGGATAGACTGTATCCAATCACTTCAGAGTCCACTATGTGATATCATCATTCATAGTATGCAACATGTATCTGAACAAGGTAGCTAGAATAAAAGCTATGCCTTCGATGTAAAGTAATCACAATTTGCTGGTCTCTGAGGCACAAACCCTCCCTATGTTGCTTGTGCAGCTCTGCTCCTTCCCCAAAATGGACCAGTGGTAAATGCCACCACTTTTCGAAAGGTGATAATGGAGAGAGCTCAAATGAAGGACAGTATCACCATCATTAATTGTTATTGTTTATTTATAAGACAATTGTTATGTGCCTGTGATCACCTTAGTCATATACAAGGCCTTTTTTATTTCAATGACGCTAGAAATTTAAGTAATCACACAGTTGGGTACTAATAATTCTATAATAATGTGTTTTGAAGTTCTCACATTACAGATTTCTTCCCTTTAATCTAACAATCTTGTTCAGAGAAAATGTTATTTAACATGAATTCTAGTCTCACACATTGAGAATCACAATATTTCTCTATGTAATATTTGAAACAGGAAATTTTATGTTAATTATGAGATAGCAGTTGGCAATTGTTCATTTTTTTTTAATATGCTCACTGATTTTCTGTACCTGTCCTTACATTCAAAAGTGGAATGTTTTTATTCCTACTACACTTTAATTGCAAATTAAATACACAAACCACTTTGAGTTGTAGATTAAATACACAAACCTAGATAATACAAAAAGGATAACATTATACAGAACAAGCTGCAACAGAGCAGTTTCAAATTCATTAATAATAATGGCTTTAAATTTATTTACAACTTATTAGTAAAGCACAATCTAATTTGCTGATCTGGAATATTAATTGAACAACGCATAGATACCAATGTAAAAAACAAAACAACATGTGGTACAAATGGTACAATATTGTGTGTATATATGTACTCCACAGCTGTCACGAGGTTTCCTGAAAAATAACACTCCACTTGACATCTCCACATTAGGTGTCTATATATGTGTATATACATATTTATATACACACACAGGCTCCAAATGAACCTCATAATCCACTACATAAAAGCCTGAATGGGATCAAAGGAAAAATAATGCTAAGATTTTCACCAACACATTACTGAGATTGGAAACAACAGGTTAAATAAATGTTCAGAAAGGTGCCTCTGTGCTGTAAGTGTAAAACTGGCAATTGCATAGCAGACTGGGCATGAAATGGCCCTGGCACATACTCTAATATTTCCAATGAGTGATGCTTAAGAGCAAACACTCCTGCATTCGAGCAAGAGTGTACTTGCCTGGGATGCTTGGAAGAGATCCAGTGGACCCATATGGCCAACTGCAATGTACTTTCCTCCTTTCAAATATAGTATCTGTAATCAAAAATGGCTAGACTTCATGCAGGGGTGAAACAGGGCTGGCTTGTGGGAGATCAGGAAACTGGTATATATTTTCTGGAATCTGCCATCATGGGATCTAGAATCTAAGCTTTGGTTTAAAAAAAAAGATGAGAATATTAACAGTGTTAGACCGGTGTACTGGTGTCGTTTCCTATGCCACATTAACACATTCCCCAGAAAACCATTAAAATTTCATTAAACTAGGCCTGAATTCAATGTTAAAGATGATAATTTTAAAGGGAAAATGAAGAATCTCAGACTCACATCTTTGCAGAAGGAACTAAATAAACAATTGTATTTATAATATATTTGTGTGTAAACTTCAAATTTGAACTTGTATTTTGCTAGGGACTTACAATCTTAACCATTTAAGTACAACTTTTTAAACGTATTCTTTTTGAAAAAGTCAACCTATAGTGTTTAAGGAAATGTTTTCTATTAGGCTACCTTAATAAAAAATATTGCTGCTAAATAGACACTTGGGAAAAAAAGGCTGATTACATTACTTTTTCTCAGAAAAAAAAACTATTTCTGCAAGGGTGATGGCTTTGGCACTAGCTGCAATTAAATATATGTAGCTTATTTCATTCCTGATTTTAACAGAGTCTGTAAGTTTGAATTGTAATGAATCTTATGGTACCTTTCACTTATCTGACAATAAATAGTAGAAGTAAGGAAACCCTTGCACACGAGAGACAGATTCTGCAGTGACTGGAGAATAAAATAAACAAGGGACTAAAATGTCAGTGCTACTTCCCACCTTGAACAGAAACTCCCACTAATGTGCAGGAATAGTTATTCTCTCCCTCACACATACAAAATAGATACTGAACACCAGAATGTGGGTTACCAGATGAGACATAAGAAGGTCCACCCAGAGCCAGCCTCCTCTGCACTGCACTTCTGTTTCTCCTTACACATTATGCAAACTTAGTCTGTATATGAAGTTTCAGAGTAGCAGCTGTGTTAGTCTGTATCAGCAAAAAGAATAAGAGTACTTGTGGCACTTTAGCGACTTAACAAATGTGAGCATAAGCTTTCGTGGGCTACAGCCCACTTCATCGGATGTATAGAATGGAACACACAGAGAGAAGATATTTATACATACAGAGAACAGGAAAAGGTGGAAGTACCCATACCAACTGTAAGAGCCTAATTAATTAAGAGAAGCTATTATCAGCAGAGGAGAAAAACTTTTGAAATGATAATGAAGGTGGCCCATTTCGAACAGTTGACACGAAGGTGTGAGGATACTCTAACATAGGGAAAAGAGATTCAATTAGTTTAATCATCAATACCATTAACTTAGGTTTGAACAGAGACTGGGAATGGCTCAGTCATTACACTAATTGAATCTATTTCCCCATGGTAAAGTATCCACGCACCTTCATGTCAACTGTCCAAAATGGGTCATCTTGATTATCACTTCAGAAGTTTTTCTCCCCTGCTGATAATAACTTTTCTTAATTAACCTCTTACAGTTGGTATGAGTACTTCCACCTTTTCATGTTCTCTGTATGTATAAATATCGTCTTACTGTATGTTCCATTATATGCATCCGATGAAGTGAGCTGTAGCCCATGAAAGCTTATGCTCAAATAAATGTGTTAGTCTCTAAGGTGCCACAAGTACTCCTATTCTTTTTGCTGTATATGAAGTGTTGCAGAGGGTTTTTGCACATCATACAGATATTTGGGTAGGACACCAACATTGTCTCTCCACATCAACTGTGATGCACAAACCCCCTCTGTCCCATTTTAGACCATGGAGGGTGATTAAGGATCAGTTTCTTATTACGTATTAAACAAAGCTGCAAAGAAAGTTCATAACTTCTATTAATTAGGACAATGGTTTAAAAGAATACACACCTATCCCAATCCCTGACCAGCCAGAGTGGCTCCCCTCTTCCATTGCAGGGCAACAGCAGGGTTGCCAAGTGGCACACATCTCATATAACACATGCATTCAGCAGGCTTGTCACACAGGCCACGTCTACACTACGGGATAAAATTGAATTTGCTAAAATCAGTTTTATAAAAACTGATATTATAAATTTGATTTCATGTGGCCACACTAGGCACAGTAATTCGGCGTTGTGCGTCCATGCTCCGAGGCTAACGTCGATTTCTGAAGCGTTGCATTGTGGGTAGCACTTCCGTAGCTATCCCATAGTTCCCGCAGTCTCCCCCGCCCCTTGGAATTCAGGGAATTAAATTGTCCACAGGGGGGTCTGGGTAATGTCGTCAGTCATTCCTTCCTTCGGGAAAACATCAGCTGACAATCCTTCGCGCCGTTTTTCCCTGGATTGCCCTGGCAACGCCATAGCCGGCCCCATGGAGCCCGTTCAGCTTTTTTTTTCCGGCACCGTATGCGTACTGGATGCCGCGGAGAAGAGGCGATACTCCACGCTACACAGCAGCATTCACTTGCTTTTGCAATGAAGCAGAGATGGTTACCGTCGTTCTGTACCATCTACTGCTGGAGAACTGGCAATGAGATGACGGTTATCTCTCCCCTCTGTACTGTCCACTGCTATCATGAGTGCCCCTGGCTGAAAATTTGAAAGCAAAATGGGATTGACTCACTTGGGACTGAGTCAATCCCCTTATGGTTCTAAAAATAGAGTCCGTCCTGCCTAGAATAAGGGGCAAGTGTATTAGAGGACCAGTGTATCAGAGAGCACAGCTGCTCCGTGTCAGTATTCACACGGTTGCCCCTGCAACAACCGCACCCGTTGCTTCCCTCCTCCCCAACTTCCTGGGCTACCGTGGCAGTGTCCCCCCCCCCATTTGTGTCATGAGTTATAAGAATCAGGAATAAGAACAGACTTGTTAGTGAGATAAAATGAGGAGGGGAGGGCACTTGGAGCAGCCTCCAGGGCTATGACAGTCCACGCAGTACGGAAACTTTCTTTACACAGGAAGGGAGGGGCTGAAGCCCCCAGTTGCGATGATGAAGCTGGTTATTAGCTGTTCTATCCTACCTACTGGGAGACCAGAATATGGTGTCAATGTCACCATGTTAATATTGATGAGATGGGTGGCCAGTCCTACAGTACCGTCTACCACCGGGGAGGGGGGGAGAGGAACGGATACTGCTCTTCACTGTGTGCATCGCGTCTACCAGCAGCATTCAGTACACAAGGGTGACAATTGAAGATCAAGAGAATGATTTTCTTTCCTTTTCTTCATGTGGTGGGGGAAAGAAACTGAGGAGCTGTTCCCTGAACCACGCCAGACACTGTGTTTGAACTACAGACACTGGGAGCTCAGCCAAGAAGGCAAATCTTCAGAGACTGCTGTGGCGGTGGATAGCTGGAGTCCTCAGTACCCCTCCATCCATGGCGTCCATTTAAGTCTCGGCTTCCCGTTACGCTTGTCACGCAGCGCTTGTATCCTGGAGATTTTTATTCAAACGCTTTGGCATTTCGTTTCTGTAACGGACTCGATAAAAACAGATCTGTCCCATACAGCGACCAGATCTAGTATCTCCCGTACGGTCCATGCTGGAGCTCTTTTGGATTTGAGACTGCATCGCCAGCCGTGCTGATCAGAAGCTCCACGTGGGCAAGCAGGAAATGTAATTCAAAGTTCGCTGGGCTTTCCTGTTACCCTGCGCGCTGCATCCGAGTTCAGATTGCTGTCGCAGGAGTCGTGTTGCACTCTGGGAATCCCGCCCGGAGCCAATAACGTCGATATCCGTCCACACTAACACGTAATCCAAACTGTTAATATCGAATTAGCGCTACTCCTCTCGTCGGGGTGGAGTACAGAATCGATTTAAAGAGCCCTTTATTCGATATAAAGAGCGTTGTAGTGTGGACGGTACAGCAATTAAAATCGATTTAAACGGTAGTGTAGCCCAGCCCACAGTCCATAGCCCAAGCAGAGATGTGACACCTCTATCTGGGGTGCAGAAATACCTGAAACTGTTAATGCTGTCAGCCATGAGGGTCTGTTGTGATGCCTGTTGAGTAAGGCATCCAGACAGCCCTTCTACTTTCCCTCTCCCTGAGCTCTCTGCTGGATAGGACCAATGGAAGAAGCACCTACGGAGACAAAGGCACAGGCAGCAGAGACAGAAGGTAAGAGGGTACAACATTTTCCCAAGCTATCCCAATTTCCCCTCAGCCTCTAATTCCACTCCACTTTATCCCACAGGTGCCTCCCACACATGCTAGCAGACTACATACCCCTTGTACCATCCACCCATCTTACATAGCAACTCCAAAACTCCCAGTATGCACTCACATATACAGTCCTCCCTCTCCTCCCACTCAGCCAGTCTATACGACGCGCCTGTATCAGCGCATTACAATCGATTGCTCGGGATCGATAATCGCGTCCTCATCTAGACGCGATATATCGAGTCCCTGAGCGCCTTACCATCGATTCTGGAACTCCACCAAAACACGATTCCGAACGACATGGCGAGCCGCGCACATCGATCCCGCGCGGTGAAGACGGGTGAGTACATAGATTTTAGATAATCGATTTCAGCTACGCTATTCTCGTAGCTGAAATTCTGCATCTAAAATCGATTTTCGCGCTTCGTGTAGACCTGGCCTAAGTTTACTAAGTTTTGAAGTTAATTTCCAGAATTAGTGCAGAAAAAAATAGGGGCAGGAGGGATTGGAAGAAGCATGGAGTGTGGAAAGCTGGGGATGAATGTAAAAATTAAAAGTCAAACTTTAACGTATTTTCTTGACTTAAATTAGGTGATTGAACCTTGTCCCATTGCTCCTAATACCTGACCTAGCTATTCTGGTGGCAATTCTTGTCTGTGTTTTACAGGGCAATTATCCTGTTTGATGTAGGCTATATTTTCTTTGCCTTGTTTTTCTTTTTACCTCTTATTCATCTCTTTCTTTTCTCCTCATCTCCTGCCAGGATTCTTATTTTCTTTTTTAATTTTGTGAACTTTTTTCCATGTACCTCTCTCCAAATGGTCTCTGCTGAAGAAATGTAATAATATGGATAGCGCTTTTAGCACCTAATGCTAGTAAATGTCTTCAGATACTAGAATTATAGATGACAACTTAAAAAGTTTAACAGAAGGGTGACAAAGATCTCTGTCTGGACCAGTTACTCACCACTTAGCCACCCAGCTGTCTCCTGTTCTTAAGATGAGATAGTCTAGGAAAGGCATACAAATTCTGTATGAAATCACTATTGAAGAGTGGTATTTTACTTAATGGATAAATATGTGTTTGGTAAGAAAAGACGCATGTGGCTAATGTTGAAGGAAAGCATGTGTGTACATGATACAATGGGGAGTGCTGTCAAACATAGCATAACTCTCTGAAGATAGGGCTTTTTAGTATTGCAAACGTCAGTGAAAACAGCATGGATCCACAGATGCATGTTAAATTAAAACTGCTTAGAGGAGAATGTTAATATCTGTTGCTTGCTTGTGTGACCCAGTTTTGTCTGTCTCAGTTTGTCTGTTTCCTTAAGGACATATGCACCCCTGGCTCCACTATGTACCTGGCAAGTTTCCTGAGATGCATACCAAATACTACAGTAGGAAGGACAGATTGCCAACTTTGTTTTATTTGAATGAAATAGCAGCTTAGTAACATTTAATTCAAATTATGTGACAGTCCCTGCTATTGTACACTGTGGATGAAATTGACCCTTTTGCAGAGGGCCCCCAGAAAATAGTATGTGCTATTTAAACCTTCATTTAGAGTGCACAAATAGAGAAGTTCAGAGTGGGATGATGTTCCCACTTGTTGACCATTTTAGGTCTTAAGACACCATTACATTGAAACGATTGTTTAATAAAATGCTGTATAAAATTGGATTTTCTTACTCAGCAGATCTACTCCCCAAACATACTGTGAATTTTATCTGTTGACTTCACTGACAAATTTATTTTTCTGCCTTTTACTCTTTTTAATGCTACAGAGCATATAAAGCCCTAGATGAGTGATTTGGATCCTTTTGTAGTTAGTGAGGATTAGCAGAATTATTAACTAAGTTCCATATTCAGGATCCTTATTATTAGTGATGTTAGAGCCCAAAAGAATTTGAAGGGCGAGGAGTTGGGCAGGGGAGGGAGAAAGAGGGAACATCTTGTAAGCTGAGCAAAAGATATGAAGTCATTGACCAGCAATAAAGATGGAATCCTACAATCTCATTTTAGTTCACTTTTACAGTATAAACACACTTCGGCCCATACCATTAACCAATCTTAGTTTTTTGGGAGCTAAAGAAAACTGTATTATATATAGTTTTCATCAGTTTTTTTGTGTTTTGGAGTTATAATCAGCTTGTTTCAAAGATTAACTATGAAAGACAGAAGCAATGTTGTTTTCGGAGACTGGTCTTAGGACCAATCTTATTTACCATTTTTATTAATGACCTTGACACAAAAAGTGGGTGTGTGCTAAGAAAACTTACCAATTACACAAAGTTTGGCCGTATTGCCAATACGGAGGAGGGCTAGAATATCATTCAAGATCTGAGTGACCTTGAAAACTTGAGTAATAGAAGTGGGATGACATTTAATAGTGCAAACTGGAACATCATGCACTTAGGGACAAACAACAAGAATTTTTTCCATAAACTGGGAGCTTATCAGTTGGAAGCGACAGAGGAGGAGAAAGACCTGGATATAATGGTTGATCACAGGATGACTATGAGCTGCCAATGGGACATGGTCATGAAAAAGGCTAATGCAGTCATAGGATACATCAGGCGAGGTAATTCCAGTGGAGAGAGGAAAGTGTTAGTACCATTATACAATACACTGGTGAGACCTCACCTGGAATACTGTCTGCAATTTTGGTCTCCCGTGTTTAAGAAAGGTTAACTCAAACTGGAACAGGTGCAGAGGAATGGAAAACGTACCTTAGGAGAGGAGACTCAAAGAGCTTGGCCTGTTTATCCTGACCAAAAGACGGTTGAGGGGAGATATAACTGCTCTGTATACATACTTGAGAGGGATAAATACCAGGGAGGTAGAAGAGTTATTTCAAGTTAAGCATCAACGTTGCCACAAAAACAAATGGCTATAAACTGGCCATCAACAAGTTTAGGCTTGAAATTAGATTAAAGTTTCTAAACATCAGAGAAGTGAAGTTCTGAAACAGCCCTCCAAGAGGAACAGTGCGGACAAAAAGCCCAACTGGCTTCAAGACTTTTATGGGGGGGATAGTATGATAGACTGCCTACAGATTTGGGACTGCTAGTGGCAAATATCCCAAAGGGCTGGTGATGGGATACTAGTTGGGGAAGGCTCAGAGTTACTACACAGAATTCTTTCCCAAGAGTCTGCCTGTTGGGTCTTGTTAAAATGCTCAGGGTCTAACTTATCATCATGTTTGGGGTCAGGAAGGAATCCACCGGATCACATTGGTAGAGACCCTGGGGGCTTTTCGCCTTCCTCTGTAGCATAGGGCACAGGTCACTTGCAGGTTTAAACTAGTTAAAGGGTGAATTCTCTGTAACTTTAAGTCTTTAAATCATAATATCAGAACTTCAGTAACTCAGCCAGAGGTTAAGAGTCTATTACAGGAGTGGATGGGTGAGACTCTGCGATGTGCAATGTGCAGGTGGTCAGATTAGATCATCATTATGGTCCCTTCTGGCCTCAAAATCTGAGAGTCTATGAGATCTGGTCTGTATTGACCAATGTTTTGATTGGAGTACAATAATACTTTTACTCCAAGAGTTTGCAAAAATACAGATCAGGCAGACTGGAATGAACAAAATATTTGACAGAAAATGGTATGGCACTTTCAATCAATGATTTTTTAAACAAATTCCATGTTCTGTTGGCACCACATATTTGGTGGTTGCATTTCTGGGAACCATCTTTGTTCAGATTTTATTTTAAATGTTAATGATTAACCACAGAGACAGTCTAATTTTTTTAAATTGTGTTGCAAAGACAGATTAAATTGTGATATAAACTGCAGACTCCAGGCCTGCTTAGACTGATATATTGAAGATTTTATAAATCTGTTTTCAGCCTTTAAATATTGGCTCGATGCCTGTTACGCTATGTTCAGTCACAAATATAACTATAAATAATGATGTAATGAATTTATTATCCTTCTGCTTTCCCTCAAAGACAGTTGTCTTAGTTTGTAGTTATTGACTGAATTTTGTGAATGGTAAAACCAAAACCTACAGAAAAAATAACTTGTGAGTACAGAGGTTTTTAATTACTTTTGCTTGTAAACAGACCACTTAACATTATGTACAGCAGAGATAGACATTGTCAAAATATTATTGTTCTTCCTACACTCAGACATAAGGCCAAATTCTGGTTGTCCTTTCCATGTATTTGGGAAGAGAGGTAGCCAGGAGGGGAACTACAATACTCATCTTCATGGAGCTAATATGTTGCAGAGATTGGATCAGGAACCTGGGAAAGAGATTGGAACTGGGAGACAGTGGGAGGGGAGGGAAGAGACAGATTGAATAAGAAGTTAGGAGTGGGCAAACTGGTACTTACTTAGCCATGGGAGTAGAGACTGGGACTAGGCAGGCCAGGGCAATGGAACTGAGATAAGGAGTTAGGAATGGGGAAAAAGAAACAGGTGGTTAAGGACAGGGCAGAAAGGGTCAAGGTTGGTGAGAAAAGGCAGAAGGATTCCATGACCTCATGAAAGCATGCCCCTCTCCAAAATCTTAAATGAAACCCAAGATTCCTGAGTCCCACTATTCATCTGTTGGCAGAAAATATCTGCGAAATCCACTAACAAACTCTCTCATTCCCTTCTCATGCTTGTCTATGTAGAGGCTGACAAGCCATTAGCTCAGGTGGCAGAGGTCTGTGTGGTGGATATAAAGGTTGTCAGTCAATGCAATAATGATGCCAGTTAATGGAATTTCTGGGGCAGATTTCAGTTTTCTTTTTTAAAAACCTAGGAAATTACACACAAAGTATGATAAAAGAAAATTAAGGTTGCAAATTCAAGCACTCAAAAGCTAGCAAATGCCTGAATTATGGTTGCCAGTGCAACCTGAATTTGGCCTCCCTTGTATATATGCCATTCTGATAGCGTTTTTAATTATATGATCACATACTATTTTTTATAGAGAACCCTTGCCTCTTTTAGTGCACGGGGTGAAGCTGTTCCAGGGATGAATCAGAATTGTGTAGTTAAGGGGGCTGCTGTCTGTAGGACCCTTGCCTCATTTGTTGCACAAGTTGGAAAGTGTGAGCCAGAATTGCAAGAAGAGAAAAGGATGGTCTCATGGTTTAGGCAGTTGAATGCCACCCTGAAGAATTGAATGCTATCTCTGCTTCTGCCACAGAGTTCCTATGTGATACTGTTTCCAAAAATGGAGGTAGCTTAATCCCCCAGAAAATTAACCCTGAAGGCATCCTACCTAACCAGGTGCATGTAGTTTACAATCTGGGGAGTGCTGTCCTTATTTATGTAATGTGACAAAGTTCCTCCTCTACCTTGGTGGGTCCTGCGCTTATTGGTGGATTTGTTCACCTCAGTGATCTTCCCCTCTTGTGGAACCCACAGTCTGAGTCAGCTCCTCCTGTGTCTGATCAGGAGTTGGGAGGTTTGGGGGGAACCCAGGCCCGCCCTCTACTCCGGGTTCCAGCCCAGGGCCCTGTGGATCGCAGCTGTCTATAGTGCCTCCTGTAACAGTTGCAGGACAGCTACAACTCCCTGGGCTACTTCCCCATGGCCTCCTCCAAACACCTTCTTTATCCTCACCACAGGACCTTCCTCCTGGTGTCTGACAATGCTTGTCCTCCTCAATCCCCAGCATTACACTCTCTCACTCTCAGCTCTTGTCCTCTTGCTCCCAGCTCTCTCACACCACTCCTGCTCCTCTGGCTCTCTCTGCCTGACTGGCGTGAGCTCTTTTAAACCCAGGTGCGCTGATTAGCTACTTGATTGGTTGCAGAGTTCTATTAAAGTAGCTATCTCCACTGCCTTCTAGAAAGATCTTAATTGGCCCCAGGTGCCTTGATTAACCTGGAGCAACTGCCATTTGGTTACCAGGGTACTAGGGATTTGTTTAGCCTGGTGCTAACATACCTGTTTCTCAGTGCTTTACTGTAGCCATCTGGCCTTGCCCCATCACAGTAAATATAGGAAGAATGGAAGAGGCATTTTTGCTGAATTTCCATTTTCCAGAGACTGTAAATGCATAAAGGAGTATATCAGTTTCAAATGTAGAATACTTGCAAAATGAGACCTATAGTGGCGTATAGGGCTTCTGACCCAGGACAGTACCTAATTCCCCATTTGAACCTCTGTCATGCTGTAAAAGAGATTCATTGGGTTTGCACAGGCAAACCATTCCTTGTTAACACTACAAAGGTCATATGGGGATTAAAGAAATATCTAACCCAGGGGAATGCAAGATTATCATGCATTCCTGTTCCTAAATTTGGCCCTAGCATCCAGTTTACTCACTCACTTCTCCTTCATATTATATTGTTTTGAAAAATTACAAGGTTCTCTTTCTCCTCATTGGTGCCCTATGAAATCTTGGTCAAAGAATAGTGAGATCTCTGCCATTACTGGTGGCAGAAGACCCAGAGACAAATGAGTTAATGCAGAAAGAAAATGTCTGTACTGAGCTGGATACAAATGCTACAGCAACGTCACTTAGTGGAAGCGATAACAGAGAAAATTACTTTTTACTAATATGCTTAAATTTAAGTGTTAGACTATGTGTTAGTTTGAGGATAAGAAATTAGTTATGAATTTAATTTCAAATACAAATGTGATATGCTTAAAGTTCATATTGTGTAATGATGTAAAAAGAAATTCTTAAGCAGCCTCCTCACTCCATCTGTGGAGTGGGGAAGATATATTACATATAGGCCTATAGTAGTATGGACATGAAGAATAAGCTTTAATTTATGATATTTTTAGTAAGTTTATGCTAATGAATTTAACAAGCAGCTTGGCTCTGAGGTTGATAAAGTGAAATCTTTCACTTAATTCCCTAGTGTTTCTGACAGGGCGACAGTTCTGTAATTTCTTACTTTGCTCATGAAGCCCTGTCTGACTTGGGAAAATGTAAGCATGAGACATGAATGGGTGGGGAACAACTTTTCTAACCCAAAGAACAAAGAGTCATACATTATGACCAGGAAGGTACCAGGCCCTAATAGTCAGGAGGCCATTCAGTGGGGCTATGATAGAGGTATATAAAATCATGAGTGGTGTGGTGAAAATGAATAAGGAAAAGTTATTTACTTGCTCCCATAATATAAGAAGTAGGGGCTACCAAATGAAATTAATGGGCAGCAGGTTTAAAACAAATAAAAGGAAATTCTTCTTCACACAGCACACAGTCAACCTGTGGAACTCCTTGCCTGAGGAGGTTGTGAAGACTAGGACTATAACAGGGTTTAAAAGAGAACTAGATAAGTTCATGGAGGTTAAGTCCATTAATGGCTATTAGCCAGGATGGGTAAGGAATGGTGTCCCTAGCTTCTGTTTGTCAGAGGGTAGAGATGAATGGCAGGAGAGAGATCACTTGATCATTACCTGTTAGGTTCACTCCCCCTGGGGCACCTGGCATTGGCCACTGTCAGCAGACAGGCTACTGGGCTGGATGGACCTTTGGTCTGACCCAATATGGCCATTCTTATGTTATGTTATGTTCTTATGTAGGGCTGTTCACCTAGATAAGGGGAGTTGAAATCCATTTTGGTGGATTCCTCGTGTCCTGTTATTCACTACAATTGTTTTTGGAAAAACCACACCGGTGGATGTGACAAAGAAACAGTACCCTAAGAAGTGGGGCCCCAACAGCAGAACAAAAGTCAGACTGACCTCACTTCAGGACTGGACTGTGCGGTTAAGGTGAGAAACCTGTGGTCTCCTGATTTGGTCAGAAGGTTGCTGGTATGATGCCAGGTTCAATTTACTCATAAAAAACAGATAAACAAGAAAGTGAGTCTGCTCCTCTCGAGGTCACCATGATGACAAACAGAGGCTGATATGCCTACTTTCCCTTCTAAGGAAAGTAGAGACAAAGACATTGCAGACCTGCCAGTTGATCACAGGATGACGCCCAGTAGTGTGACAGTACCCGAACCAGAAGACATTGCCTAGTTTCCCAGACTGCAGGTCCTAAATGACTCAAACTGAAGAGCAGATCCTTCTGTTGGTCAAAGGGATAAGCTTTCAAGCTTACACAGAGCTCTTCTTCAGTCCTGGGAAAAGTACTCAGCATGTCACTGCTAAATACAAGGTGGAATAGATTGTTAATTATATGGAATTAACATGTTGTAAGAGACCATTCAAGGTGAAGTTGGCATTTAACACCTCTGCAGTCATAGGACAAAGGAGGGTTAGTGGGTTACAGATTGTTGTAATGAGCCATAAATCCAGTGTTTTTATTGAATCTATAATTTTTTGTGTCTAGCAAAGTTATGAATTTAAGCTCCCAGGCTCATCTTTTGAAGGTGTTCTGCAGCTTTACTTTGAGGGCCAGGACTAAGAGATCAGATATGGAGTGATCATTTTGTGAAGTGTTTTATCATTTTTCTGGATGAGTTCATTTCAGAGCATAGTGATATTCTTGTTTCATCCACATAGCTGTCATTGGGACATTTAGTGCATTAGGTACCCCACATGTGATAGGCAAGTATAGGACCATAAAGACGCTGAATATATGGTTCATTACAACAATCTGTAACCAACTAACCTTCCTTTGTCCTATGACTGCAGAGGAGTTAACAGTCCACTTCACCTTGAATGGTCATTTGTAATGCAAATTAACTCCTTATGCTTAACAATCTCTTCCACCTTGTTTTTAGTTACAATTTTCTGAGTACCTTTCCCACAAGTGAAAAACACTGTGTAAGCTTGAAAGTTTGTCTTGTTTACCAACAGAAGTTGGTCCAATAAAAGATATTACCTGACTCACCATGACTCTCTAAAGCTTGGTCTACACTGCAGAGTTAGGTCAATATAAGGCATCTTATGTCGACCTAAGTATGTCAGTTTCTACACTACAGCCTTGCTCCCGCCAATGTAAGTGTCCTGCTACACCGTCATCACAACTCAACCTCCCTGAGAAGTATAGGACTTATGTTGGTGTACTTAGGGTGATGCCATGTCTGTGCAGACACTGCATTCCTTACATCGGCTGTGGGCTGTCATTCTTGTCAAAGTCATGGCTAACATAGGTCAATTTAAGATTGTAGTGTAGATATGGCCTAATATCCTGGGACCAACATGCGTATTACAACAACAACAGCAGCAGCAGCAACAACACCCCTCACAAACAAACAAAAACATACAGAGACAGAAAGACTGTCAATCATTCAATCATTGGTGTTGTTAACTTTGCGATTTGATTCCTGATTGTGCTCATGTAATGACTCGACCAATTGTTGGTCTTAAATTATCTTTTTAATTTACTAATTCTAATTTGTGTTGTTAATGCCTTGATTTGACTAACTTGATTTACACTGTAATCAATCTAATTTTCATATTCTTTAGTACTTAGGTATGAATAAGAAATTAGTTAACCTTATAGTTTTTCTGTTCTCGAATAAAAGTTACAAAAAACACCGCAAATTGGTTCTCTCTGATCAAATAGTGACGAGGTAAAAACAACCTTAAAGGGACTTTAATTAAATAATAATAATAATAATAATAGAGCATTTGACTCAAGTCTTGAAAACCCTCCTACTATTATTACATAACTCAAACAAAACTTTTCACAAAAACCAAATCATATCACTCATTGCTTGTCTACACTCGAAATACAACAAGCGACAGTGCTGCAGCTGCGCCACTGTATCGCTTAAATGTAGTGCTATCTATGCCGATGGGAGGGGTTCTCCTATTGGCATACGTAATCCACCTCTCTGATAGGGAGTAGCTAGGTAGACAGAAGAATTCTCCCATCAATCTACCACTGTCTACCACCATGTTTAGGTTCGCTTTACTGCACTGCTCAGGGTTGTGGATTTTTCACACTTCTGAGTGACATAGCTGGGTTAACCTAATTTTTTAGTGTATATCAGGCCTAACTGTGTGATTTACAGAAATTCTGAGCACTTATAGCTGCAACTGAAGTCAGTGGGACCTATGCTTTAAACATGTACTTGGCATTATATAGCACTTTACTCTGAATAATCCAGTCCTATGCTTCTCATATTGGGCACGCAAAATGAATGGAAATCTATTACCTTAATTTCTGTGTGCATCACTTCCTCATCTATAAAATGAGGATGATACATCATCTCATCTCATAAGGATGTTGTGAAGATTACAGTATCTGAGTGCTTCACAAATGTTAAGGTGAGTGCCATAGAAAAGTCCATGAAAAATTTAATAATTATTTCTCAGAGCAGGTTTGAATAGTATGCAGTAAATAGAGCGTGAGGACATACATTGAATAATGAGGAGAAAAAAAAATCAGGGCCACCCAGAGGATTCAGGGGGCCTGGGGCAGGGCCGGGCCTTCGGCGACAATTCAGTGGTGGGTCCCTCTTGGAGGGAAGGACATGCCGCCGAATGCAGCCAAAGAGTGAAGCTGCGGTGGTAGAGCAGCTTAAGTGCCGCTGATCGCAGCACCCCCCGCACCCTGCCGCTTGCGGCGCATGTACCCACCGGGCGGCGCTTCGAGGCTTCAGCAGCACTTCAGCAGTGGGTCCTTCACTCACTCCGAGTTTTCCTCTGCACTGAAGGACCCGCTGCCAAGGACGTGGAGCGAGTGAAGGGCCCGCTGTGGAAGTGCTGCCGAAAACTCGGAGTGGCTTGTGGGGCCCCTGCTTGGGTCCCCCCACCCCTCCCCGGGCGGCCCTGAAAAAAATATTCAATAGTTATTCATTAAGAGAACACCATCCACTCTGGGCACTGAATTAGGAGGTATTCTGTGGAAAAAAAATATGTAGTCATGTAATTAAAGACTTTATCATGATGCATATGCAGAAGTGAGGTATATGAATAAACAACTTTACTTCCGGCAATTCCCAACTTTTCAGTGCTTGACTTTGCAAGCTTAATAATGTACTTTTAATGAAGTTTTTGTGTGTAATATATCTGTATGTGTGTGTGTATATATACACGTTCCTTCTTCAGATCAGAGACAAAAATTATTATTGTTCTTTATTATTTATATTACGGTAGTGCCTACAAGCCCACTCATTAAATGGGTACTCAGTATTTTAGGCATGTACAAATACATAATAAAGAGATGTTGCTGGCCCCTAAGAGCTTACATGGTGTTTATAGAGATTAAAGGAAGTTTTCAGTCCTGCTAAACTTCTTTTACTCTTCATATCTCAAAATAATATCTTAATATTTTTCAGGTACAGTGTGCTAGCACTGATTTCAACAGGGTAACGTAGGAAAATATCACTGCTGGCTTACTTTGCTTGATTGTGTTCAGTTTTTGGTGCACAATCGGGCTACTGGGTTATTGTATTAGTCCAAATTCATCCCTGGTATGTCTCCATTGAATTCACTGGAGCAATGCAAGGGATGCATTTACTCCACACTGAGTATCAGATGGTAGGGTTGGAGCATGACATAATTAATACGTATATGAAAATCTGATTATTTTAAACAAATTAAAATATTATATTTTGGAGTATCTTTAATTTTATTATCCTAAACTGTCACAGATTTTCCACTGTTCTAAACCTTAGCAATTCTTTTTAGTGGGAATAACCACATTAAATTAAATAAAACAACCAAATTAATAAATAAAATTGAATACTCCCCCCCCTAAAATTAATGTCCACATACAGGCTGTATACATACATTCTACTGCTATCGGTGGGGGATGCCAAACTCACAGATTCAGGGCAGCACATGGCAATGTACAGTCTTCAGCTCAGACATCCTATTAATCAGGCAACATTAACCAGTTTTGGACCAAATTCAGTGGCATCTGATGTGTGTAACATAAGACTAGAATTTATGCAAGAAGTGTTAATACCACAATTAAAAGAATATTTTGTACGTACTGGTTTTTATGTCTATTGTTAAAATATCACCTACAGACTAAACTATACAAAGATCTGCAGTGGGAAAAGGGATAAAGCAATTAGAGGTAGAGTGTTGTGGTGGATGAATATAGGAACTCCTGAGTATACGTCCCATCTCAGCACTGACTTACTCTGAGGACACAGGAAAGTGACTTGAAACTCACTGGGCTATACTGACTGGAGGGGAGAAGGCTAGAGAATGTATATCCCATCCAACTCATCTCCATAAACTCTTCAATGGCCTCTTTCTGCCTCATAGGGGTCCTAGAGACAATTTTCAAATGCTACCTCATGTTAAAAATGCCGTCTCCACTGCTTCATTCTGTCCTTCCCTGCTTGTGGCTGAGTGTGAGACAATTACAGGCAGAAACAGCCATTAAGAAGATACCATCTAATATCCAAAGGAGGAGCTTTCCTCATGGCTGTCCAGTCCCTGCAGCACTGAACTTGTTTATAGGCCAAATTTTGAGGCATTCCATGTGTGACATTAAGAGAGCTAATTTGCATGTTTTAAAACAATTTGTACATAACCATACACTTAACCTAAGGTCCACCCAACCTGCCTCAAGCTCCAAATGTCACCTCAAAATGCTGGGCTGCTAGCCCTTTGCTCATCCTTTGCAAATGGGACAGGTCTTCACATGCTAGAATAAAGATAATTAACCTCATTGTGCCCCAAAAAGTAACTACTGCTGCAGAAGAGAAAACAATAGTCAGTTTATACCAAAATGGCAGTTTTCTACGAAAGATACAAGTACAGAAAGAGATCCTGTAATATCTATCTGTGATATTCTAGGAACACCACACACAAACGTAAGTAGTGGAGAGCGGCTGCACCTATTGCCTGAACGTGCTATCAGCATTTGACATCCAATGTCTGCTGTGCTTTTGCATCTAATGGTAATAATGCTGCTAGTGATTCCTCTTTGGGCTAGGGTATCAGGCTAGCCAAGTAGGAAGGAGAGTCAGAGCAGGACTGCTTGCCCAGGGTGCAATCCTGAGCTTTGAAAGAAACTGCAGTGAGCAAACTCATGCAGAAACACTTCTCCCACACACTTGCTATGACTCAAACAATTCCTCTGTGTTATTCAGAGCTGCTGCATCTTTTTGGAATAATACTATAACCATTACTGGAATATACTATCGACAGTGGGAAAAAAACAGTTCAAAGCAGGTTTCCACTTAAACAGTACGATAATCTGTAAATTATTATGACCAAAATACACAGGTTTTACATTTTATGCATTTGTCATTTATTTACTTGAGTAACCCAAAAGTTAATGTGTGTTATGTGTCTTACCCCACTCCCACTCCGGATGTCCAATCCACAGTAATGTGAGTTTGTGACAACCTGACTCTTTAGCACAAGCAGTAAAGACTCATTCCTTTAGCTATGAAGGTCACTGCTTCAACCCCTGGTGTTGCCAAGATAGCAGCTATCACACTAGCATCTTTGAAATTTGAGAGTTACATCTCATACTGGCAGTGAAGGAGGAGATTAATACGCAGATGTGCTAATATAATGCACGCATGTGCACCCTGCTGCTGAAGCTGCTTCTGGGTGTACCCAATTTTCAGAAGTACATGAAAGGCTACAGAGTGTATCGGGAAGTGAGTGCTGACAGATTCCTTTATGAAGGTTCCCTCTAGCTGACAGATTATGTTGTCACTATTAAACACAGAGGATTGCTCTCAGTGTGTTTGTAAAGTTTGTCGGGGGGGATTTTTTGGGTTTTTTTTAAAACAGGGATACAATGTTACAAAGAATTTACCAACACACATCACAGTCTCTCATACTTTTCAGGTGGTTTGGCATAGTCAGAAGCAGCTCCAGCAGCACAGTTTTTTCCCTATGATTTTCAGGCACGGGCAGTTCCCTTTCTCCCTGACTCTGGCGAGTCATACTCTGAGGCGCACTAAAGCAATATAAAAAATCCCCCAAGAAATGAACAAACAAAAACTATGTTTTAGCGGTAGTTAAGGATGCAGCAGGACACACTCCATTAACCCAAAATCTTAAAATTAAGGACACATGTAGTTAAGGGGAAAACCTTCCTTTTGCATTCCTTTCCATCTTCACTGCCTAGAACACCGTTGATAGCACACTCCAGTGCTTCATAATGCTTTCACGTCCATCTCAATATATACTCTAATTTCATCAAACTTGCAGTCTGACACAAAACTTTAACATAACTGCAATGGTATTAAGGCAGAATAGCTTCCCAAATGCATGGAATAGTTGATGGTCTGATGAGCTGATCTGTTGATATAACTGAAATAAATGCATATGAGGTTACTGTTAAGATTTTGAGTTCAAGTATAGGAATGCAAGCAGAGTACTGTCATGGATGGATATAAACTGTTCAGGAAGGACAGGCTGGGCAGAAAAGATGGGGGGTTGCATTGTTTGTAAGAGAGCAGTATGACTGCTCAGAGCTCTGAAATGAAACTGCAGAAAAACCTGAGACTCTCTGGATTAAGTTTAGAAGTGTGAACAACAAGGGTGATGTCGTGGTGGGAGTCTGCTACAGACCACCAGACCAGGGGGATGAGGTGGATGAGGCTTTCTTCCGGCAACTAACAGAAGTTGCTAAATCGCAGGTCCTGGTTCTCATGGGAGACTTCAATCACCCTGATATCTGCTGGGAAAGCAATACAGCAGTGCACAGACAATCTAGGAAGCTTTTGGAAAATGTAGGGGACAATTTCCTGGTGCAAGTGCTGGAGGAACCGACTAGGGACAGAGCTCTTCTTGACCTCCTGATCACTAACAGGGAAGAATTAGAAGAGGAAGCAAAAGTGGATGGGAACTTGGGAGGCAGTGACCATGAGATGGTCAAGTTCAGGATCCTGACATAAGGAAGAAAGGAGAGCAGCAGAATATGGACCCTGGACTTCAGAAAAGCAGACTTTGACTCCCTCAGGGAGCTGATGGGCAGGATCCCCTGGGAGAACAACATGAGGGAGGAAAGGAGTCCACGAAAGCTAGCTGTATTTTAAAGAATCCTTATTGAGGTTCAGGAACAAACCATTCCGATGTGTAGAAAGAATAGTAAATGTGGCAGGCGACCAGCTTGGTTTAACAGTGAAATCCTTGCTGATCTTAAACACAAAAAAGAAGCTTACAAGAAGTGGAAGACTGGACAAATCATCAGGGAGAAGTATAAAAATACTGCTCAGACATGCAGGAGTGAAATCAGGAAGGCCAAATCACACTTGGAGTTGCAGCTAGCAAGAGATGTTACGAGTAACAATAAGGGTTTCCTCAGGTATGTTAGCAACAAGAAGAAATTCAAGGGAAGTGTGGGCCCCTTACTGAGTAAGGGAGGCAACCTAGTGACAGAGGATGTGGAAAAAGCTAATGTACTCAATGCTTTTTTTGCCCCTGTCTTCACGAACAAGGTCAGCTCCCAGACTGCTACACTGGGCAGCACAGCATGGGGAGGAGGTGACCAGCTCTCTGTGGAAGAATAAGTGGTTCGGGACTATTTAGAAAAGCTGGATGAGCACAGATCCATTGGGCCAGATGCACTACATCCGAGGGTGCTAAAGTAGTTGGCGCGTGTGATTGCAGAGCCATTGGCCATTATCTTTGAAAACTCATGGCAGCCAGGGGTGGTCCCGGATGACTGGAAAAAGGCTACTGTAGTGCTCATCTTTAAAAAAGGGAAGGAGGAGGATCCGGGGAACTACAGGCCAGTCAGCCTCACCTCAGTCCCTGAAAAAATCATGGAGCAGGTCCTCAAGGAATCAATTCTGAAGCACTTAGAAGAACGTGATCAGGAACAGTCAGCATGGATTCACCAAGGGCAAATCATGCCTGACTAACCTAACATGCATCCGACGAAGTGGGTATTCACCCACGAAAGCTCATGCTCCAATACGTCTGTTAGTCTATAAGGTGCCACAGGACTCTTTGCTGCTTTTACAGATCCAGACTAACACAGCTACCCCTCTGATACTTACAGCATGAGTTAAGAGGGAAAACCTTCCTTTTTGCATATCGCTTTCCATCTTCACTGCCTAGAACACCGTTGATAGCAACTCCAGTGCTTCATATGCTTCCAGCTCCATGCGATCATATATCATCCAATGTCATCAAACTTGCAGTCTGACCAAAACTTTAAATAACTGCATGGATAAAAAAGGGCCCCCCCAAAGAATGCTCCATAGATGCATGGAATAGTGATGGTCCTGATGAGCTGATCTGTTGATATAACTGAAATAAATGATAGAAGGAAGGATTCTTATCGTGTTTAACGATTTGAATGGCAGTTTATAGGTACACTTGCAAGCAAAGAGTATGTCGATTGGATGATTAAACGCTGTTAGGGACAGTGACTATCGGCTGGGTCACAAGAAAAGAGGGGGGTGGTTGCATGGTTTGAAGAGAGAGCCAGCTGATGACTGATCAGAAAAGCACTCTGCAAATGAAAAACTGCCAGAAAAAACCTGAGACTCTCTGGCATTTGAAGTTTAGAAGTTAGTGAACAATAAGGGGATGTCGGGGTGGAGTCTGCTCCCGAGCCTACCAAGAACCGCAGTAAGCGAGAGATGAGGAGGAGGAGAGGAGGGCTTTAAAATGTGCACACGTATGCACGCAACGTACAAAAGTTGGCTCCAATCGCGGCGTCCTGGTTCTCATGGGAGACTTCAATCACCCGGATATCTGCTGGGTAACAGCAATAACGCAGTTGCACAGACATCAGAAGCTTTGGAAAATGTATGGGGACCAATTTCCCTGTGCTATGTGCTGGAGAACCAGAATAGGGACAGAGCTCTCTTACCTCCCTGATCACTCACAGGTGAAGAAATCAAGGAAGAGAAGAAGAGCAAGAACGTGAGAAATGGGAACTAGGGAGGTTCAGTTGATCCATTGAGATGGTCAATGTGCAGGATCTGATCATATAGGTAAGAAAGGAGAGCAGCAAGAATAGTGACCTGGCTTCAGTATAAAGCAGATCTTTGACTGCACACAGGAGATAGAAGAAAAAAGTTGTTAAAACAAAAACCCACTTACCAGAGGTCATGGATAGCTCAGGATCCCCTGGGAGAACAACATGAGGGAGGAAAGACACGTCCCAACTCGAAAGCCTAGGACTGTATTTTAAAGAATCCTTATGAGGTCAGTGAAACAAAACCATTTCCGTTAATGAGTGCATAGAAAGAAATAATGAATAGATAGGTCAGGCGACCAGCTTGGTGAGAGCACAATGAATGTATCCTGCTGAGTCTTAAACACGAAAAACGTTAAGCTACAAGGGAGAAAGTGGAAGAGCTGGACAAATCATCAGTGGAGAAGATAGAAACATAGATACTGCTCAGACTTGATTGCATAGGAGGTGAAGAGTCAGGGGAGCAAGTGTCCGAAAATCAACACTTGGAGTTGCAGCTAGGCACCGAGATGTTACAAGTAAGCAATAACGGGTTTCCTCAGGTATGTTAGCACAAGAAGAAATTCAAGGCAGTGGGGCCCTTATGAGTTAAGGGAGGCAACCTATGTGACAGAGGAATGGGAAAAAAGCTAATGTAGCTCATGCTTTTTTTTGCCCCTGTCTTCACGAACAAGTCAGCATCCCGATCTGCTACACGGGCAGCACAGCATGGGGATGGAGGTGGACCAGCCTCTCTGTGGAAGAAGTAAGTGTTTCGGAGACGATTAGAAAGCTGGATGAGCACAGATCCATTGGCAGATGCACTACAATCCGCAGGGTGCTAAAGTAGTTGCGCGTGTATTGCAGAGCCCATTGGCCTTATCTTGATAACTCATGCAGCCAGGGGTGGTACCCGATGACTGGAAAAGGCTACTGTAGTGCTCATCTGAAAAAAGGGAAGAGGAGGATCCGGGGAACCTACAAGGCCAGTCAGCCTCTACTCAGTCCCTCTGAAAAAATCATGGAGCAGGTCCTCAGGAATCAATTCTGAAGCATGAAAGTAACGTGATCAGGAGATCAGTCAGCATGGATTCACCAAGGGCAAATCAGCCTGACAACCTAACATGCATCCGACGAAGTGGGATTCACCCCACAGAAACTCATGCTCAATACGTCTGTTATATAAGGTGCCTACAGGGATCTGCTGCTTTAGACAGCTCCAGACAACACAGCTACCCCCTCTGATACTTCACCTAACCTGAATTGGCCGCTATGACAAGATAACTGACTCTACTGATGAGGGGAAAGCAGTGGATGTGTTATTCTCTATGAGTTTAGCAAAGCTTTTGATACACCGTCTCCCACAGTAATTCTTGCCGGCAAGTAAAAGTATAGGGGATGAATGGACTAACAAGGTGGAACAGAAAGCTGGCTAGAATGGTCGGGCTCAACAAGGTAGTGGATTAATGGCTCATGTCCAGTTGGAAGCCGTAATGAAGCGGACTGCTCCAGAGTTGGGCCTGGGTCAAGTTTGTTCAATATGTAATCTTCATGTAAGTTGGAGGCTGCGCAATGGAGTAATAACAGCCAGCACTCCCAGCAAGTGTCGCAGAATATGAACGTTAAACTGCAGGAGTGGGTAGATAACGTGTTGCAACTGTAGACGGTAGGGATATGGATACATATGCACGAGGACCTAGACAAATTAGAGGATGGGCCCAAAGAAACCTGATGGAGGTGATTCAAACAAGTAAAAGTGCAAGTTACTAGGAGTCGCTGACACTCGGACAGAAGAATCATGATACATGCTCACAAGGCAATTATGTGGGGCAATATACCGGATATGGCTAAGGAGGTTAACACAGAGTGTCTTCATAGTAAAAAAGGACAATAGAGTGTACGACGTCGAGATGAGACGAACCTGAATGAGAGTCGGACATGTTATGCTCCTTGGTTGCAAGACAGGGGCATTTGGGCTTATATAGAGTAGGGGCACTGCAGCAGATTGAGGGAACATGATAAGTCCCCTCTAATTAACCCCGACAATGTGCGTGATGAAGGCGCTCATCTGCCAGTTACTAGTGTCCCAGTTAGCAGGTATATTAGCGCCCACAACTACATAGAAGGATGTATGGAAAAATTGGAAAAGAGTCCAATTCGAGTACGTCCAACACATTGAAGAGAGGGAGGAGGCTGGAGGAAGTCTCACAGTGACTTGAGTGAGGATAGGAAGTCTGAAGGAGAGGGCTGGAATCTGAAATTTCAGGGTTGTATGAGGTCTAACAGATCTTGAGAGGGCAGAGAGAATGCCAAGGTGAAAGGAATACTTAGAGGGCAAATCTGCCTGGGGATTTGTCCAAGCTTGAAGCACCTGATGGAGGGTTGGAGGAGGATGTATCCTACAGAGAGGAGTCGACTTCGGACCGTCCTGAGGAATCTTGCTATATTTTTCATTTGCAACAATGGTGCAGCACGTATGATCGAGAAAAGCAGATACGGAGCAGATGGTCATCACAATTGACTATGAGTAGAGCAGCGAGCAGATTGTTTAAGGTAGGAGTATGATGGATGGCGAAAAATTCATCAAGTAGGCACTAGGTGGTGCAACACTAGGATATCTGAGGTTCTACCCTAGGAGATTGACATTTGAAATTTACTCGCTTTCTTGAGAGATAATGTTCATGCAGAGTTAGGATAGCTTATATGAGAACGAAATATGTACCACTACGGGTGTATGTGATCTGAGTGATAAACGCAGCAAATGAGTGTTAGCGGCTCACTGAGAAAACGGAGTGATCTGCTCATAAGGACGCGAGCTATTTGAGCTCACTGACACAACTCAAGAGTCTAAACTATGCATCTAATGGCATATAAGAGAATCATAAAGGAGAGGATATTGCGAAGGAGAGCGAAGAATTTGATCGATGCTTCACGTTGTAGCATGTAAAGAAGATCTGAATTCTACACTGCCAGCTCAGAATATTGAAACTTATCTAGCACCTGCTACATCTAATGATAACAAGAAACAGGCCAAATATATATCACAGCTAATGATATATGTCGGTAAATGGCAACATACTAAAAGGGAGCCAAGCTCCTATTTAAACACAGACTACCACCTACTCAGATTATATCTTTCCATACTAATTGCTACATGAAACGATTTGGCAGTCTGTAACATGTCCGAACACCTCTCAGTGCTCTGCAAAGGCAGACGAGGGTCATTTGTGCAGTAAATCGCACAAAAGCTTAAGATGTGTCATGCGTTTTTATATACTTTCTTAACAGAGAGAATATATGTTGAAAAATAGGTTTCAAAGAGACATTACATATAAACATCTCCTACAAATATCACTAGAATACTACGGAAATATACTTAGTCCATGTACATAGAGGTTAGCGATGAAAAGGCAAAGGAGGGGTAGGTTGATATCCCACGACTATCGAGCAAACAGATCACCTGCATTGCTAAACAAAGTGTGCGAACTGTACTGCTATACATTAATATGGTATGTTGTCTATTTCAAACAATGTGCCTTTCAAGTTTGCTCCTCCACCGTGTAAACTATGCTAACATTATGTTTACAGAGAGCATCGCAAAACTAGGAGATTCTGAGAGAGCAGCTGAACAACATCTTGCAACAACACTGTGGCCTTGGAACACATGAGGTGTATTTACCTTTGCCTTTGTGTGAACCACACACTGCATGCCGTCGAGTTTGCGAACTATTATCAAAAGTCCCTACTTGGAAGCAAAATTCTCGAGAGCTCACATATGCAATAAAACGTCCACTGCTACCCACAATACACAGATGTGGTTTCAAAGTATCAGAGGGAGCGATGTCACAGTTACAATCGGAGCTGCTTTAGAGAGAGGCATAAAATGAAAGGCTGTGGGAGACGCTATAGAGACCTAACAGATTGTTCCTTGGAAGGCATGAAGCACGCTTGGCACTATTATTTATGATGACTGCTGATCACATTAAGGCCAGTGACCGACAACATAGGAGATTAGCCATAGAGGCATCAAGTAAACAAGGTTCAGTATATTTTTAGAGCCAAAGCATATGTACACAATTGTCTACAGAAATCAATGGTAGGTCATTAAGATCTGAAAATATTGAAGCACAATACTGCAGCCTTGAACACATAAACCAAGACTAATGTCACATTATACAAGTAGCCTGATCTATAAGTAGTATTTGAGTACTTCAAATAGATACAAACGTGTCCAGCCCAGCGAAACATGCCTAGATGGGAGATCCACATTTCGTACATTATAAACTAAAAACTTCAAATAACCCAAGGAGATTTTTCCTTAAAAGACGAGGGGATAATAAACACTTGCAATGCCTAAAAAATATAAAAAAATTAAGAGGTTACTATTGAAGAAATGTAAGTAATATGTTGGTAGTATCACTCAAATTGATGAAGTATTAACGGAAAGCAAAACCTCGTACATCTAGTAAAGAGGATGACAGATTGTAATTTAAAAGATACATCATTAGCGCAGGGGTCACACAAGTAGCTATCCTACTATGATTGGCGAAGAGATGGCTAGTATAAGAATTTCAATACTGCGATCATAGCACGCAAGTACATAAATTGATGCAGATAGAGTACTGCAGGATTTACTTAGTGCATATACTTCGATGACAAATAAACCTGGCAAGGACTCATCCACTTCAATGGAGCCTGTGGTCATTAGGGTCGTTCACTCGAAGTACTGCGCTGCCAAGCTATCTGGGCTGAAAGGCTAGGGCGTAGGCACGAGTGACAAGACAATACTACCAATAAGTGTAGTCTCAAAGAATTCTTAATATAGAGTCTGACACCACAGCGCTCCAGCCTGCAGAAGTTCTGGCATGTATCCAGACCCAAAAGATATCTATGATAGGGGTCTCATGGCGGCAATATCCTACGACAATTAGGGGAATTACACATAAGGGATGACTCTTGAGATCTACTGGATCCTCTCTGACTCATTACCAGCCACTCCAGTCTCCACTGCAGTTTGGTGGGACAACATGCGTGCAGAACGATTCCACTAGCGAGTGGCTATCCAGAATTATACACTACTGAAGGATAAACAATGAGAAAATATGGCATCTTAGTTAATGCTGTGAGCTTTTTCGACAAGGCAGAGACAAGCAGGTAATTCCTCTGAGGAGAGAGGCGAAATACAATGTGGAGAGTCTGTGTTCGCTACCTCACGACACGCTACACACACACGCCCACCCATGTAGCTAACAGCACTATATAGATCACCTCTTATCTAAACATTAAACAAATATAATAAGCTCATAGGAGATTTTATGAAGAAAATAAATAAGTAACATCTACTAGCCCTCTACTTTGTAGCTCAACAGCAAATAGACTAACTGAAAGCTACTATGTATCTGTGTTCCAATAACACAACACTGTGTCTTGCTGAGCATAAATTCTAGCGAAATCTCACAAGATACAGATTCTTCGTTCACCCTCCTGCTCTCTATGAACGAGCGGAGAGTAGAGTCAGATAAAGACGAGATCTATAATCGCAATAGAAGCTAGTATAGTATAACTGGGAGGGACCAGAGAATATTGAATCATGGAACAAAGAGAGCATGGAGATAAAATGCGCAAGAAAACCACAGGACATAAGCTGTGTCTTGTACAGACTAAGACTCATATGAAGAGAGAAAGTAGTAGCAGAAGACTTAAGTGATCTGTTGTTGTTTTATAGTTAGAATAAAGCAATTGGTGTCTGTCTGGTGATATTCTCATCCTAACACACCCAATGGCAAGAAGATCCGTTCTAACTCAATATATTTTATACTTTAATACTTGCACCTTGTCTGTTCACGGTAAGACTATAAACACTAGAGAGATATATTAATGAGACTATGCCGATATATGGGAGGTGAACTGTATAAGTTTCCTCGTCAATTACCATTATCATCACATGAAGCAATTAACCAATCCATTTTCTCAAAAAGCCACTATTTTACTCAGAAGGAGATATTATCACAAGAAAAATGTAATATGTATGCCTACGTGTGGCAACAAAACTGGGTGACATAACGCTGTGTACCCAAGTTGGTTAGTCAATCAAAGTAGAAAGAGAGTGAACACCTAGTCGCTTCACAGAGCTAAGCGATGATGTGACCAACATAATTATAAAGAGTTAATTCTGCGCACCCAGTCCAACCAGCAAAGCGCACTTTATTGTCTAGCACAACACCATGATCAGGATATACAGATTGTGGAAGTCCAGTTCTACTGACGAGTATCTACAATACACGAGTGATATAATTCATCACCAATTACTATCAGAATGAAGCTACGCGGTTTATAATGTATAAATTTATTCTACCTAATTATCACAAGAGTTATTTAGCTACCTCCTAGTCAATTAAATTAGAGACACTTATACTATCTACATAAACGTTCATGCATAGATATAATCAGTGAACGGGAGAGCGATGGAGTAGAGAAACCTATCAAATTACATCCATTTATACAGAAACTAAGCAGCAGCCAAATCACCCTGGAATCGAGTGAAGGCTAATACATTGAGGAACTTGTTTCAAGTTAATCTACCGGTTTCACGTGAATCAAATCAACCATGTCCCAACAGCAATCTCTGAAAATCATACCCAAACCCCTACTCATTATGGCGACCAAAGGGAGACACTTACGAGACAATGAGAAGAAAGAAAATCGCTTAAGCACTGCACTGCAATAAACGGAGCCTTACTTAGCAAGGAGTGAATGTCCATGCCATTAATTAAATAATAATAAAGACCTATGAGTTTACAGGGGAAAGATAGAGTGGGAGATTGAGATGAGCATCAGTAATCTGGAGACAGCATCAAACTCTCCCGATGAAAGACATAAGTCTAGAGGTCAAGATTAGACAATAAAACCCGCTACCAATGAATACGACAACAGAAATGCTGAGCTAAATAAGGACCCACATACAAAAGCTCGAAGCTTATAACAAATAATCGCAGGAGTAGTCTTTGATAGCTTCAGCAGGAGTGTCAAAGAGATAAAGAGAAATGTAGCTTTCTCACTAGTTAAGATTCATATTCTTTAAGCAAAATCACGAGAAGGATCACTAGAACAATGGTATTACAGAAGATGTCACCTACTAGTTATGGAAGTACGCCATAATAATACAGCACCAGCCAAGAGGCAACGAACTAGCAATTAAGGTACTATTCATCTTAGCCTTACAGGAGATTCCACTTCACATCACACACTCACGCCCATAACCTATCCCATTACCAGTTGACTTGGACTCTCACTCATTTCATAATGTTCTCTCTACTCATGACCATTTTCTAAATCAGTATCGATATCACACCTTACACCACTAACTAACAATGCCTTTTGCTATTGGCAGTCCACGACCACCTAAACACTAATACACAAGACCCACTATCATTCATCATCGATAAGATTAAACTATAACAGTCACTATACGTCTACTATATTTGACAAATGCATATACAAATATGCCTAGCCAGTCAGATCAATCTTGTAATGAGTACAAAATGCACAATAATAATCTCCAGTCCAGCACCATATGATCTTGTACCATATATTCACTCGCATACACATCTGGAGAATATCACTCTCCGGAGCGAAGTTGCCACTGTGTCTAGGCACATCGACTTATGCAAGCCATTAAGACTCCTGATTTTACACCAGCGCCATCGCAGCCTCATCTCTCACCTCAAGACTGATATTCATCGGTTCATTTACTATCTAAATGTCAACTCCTGCCTCCAAATCACCCAATAATGGCCACCCTTACACGTTTATGCCCTCATGAGTATATAGAGTTCACTAGCGAGATCAACATCATCGCGCTGACTGCGATGTTTCAATCTCTACGCCGCATCAGTCACTAAACCATTGTGGCTGATGAAGTCAATAGAGGGAGTGGCAGAAAGGCCAAAACAGGCTGCAGATGGACCCCATAGACAAATGTGCAAAAGAAAACACGAACCAATTTGTTCAAAATACAATCAGGTATTCTACCATTCTGCTTTTAACATAGAACTTGCTTCCAGTTAATTTATTGCCGTGATGTGGAAATTTGCCACGATTATCACTTACTAGCATCAACACACAAAGGGCCATACAATATAAACCTGATCCCTCGGAGTGCCAGCAGGATGGAAAGAGAGAAAGTATAAGGCTATCCAGGCAAAGAAGTTTCTAAGGACGAAGGATATACGAGGCAGTAAGCTTTTTTTCTGACATGGCTTTATTGGTGAGACCACTCTCAGAACAGGTGTTGAGGGGAAGCACAAACACATGCGAGAGAAAATAGACAAACTGGTATGTGGGAGTAAGGCATTTTTGAAATTTAATCAAGATTGAGATGGAGGTCTGGCATATCACTTGGGTACAGGGATGGTGCAGGCGAGGGAAGTTTGTTTACTCAGTCTTGTATAAGGCTACTAAATCTACACACAGACGAAAGTATGGTGACATGAGAATGGTGAAGAGGTGACGAACATTCTTGGGGAGGATTGTGAGTAGGGTGCTGTGTAATGCCGCATTCTACCACCCAGTCTGAAGTTGCATCAGAGTGAGAAAACAGATACACAGGGGACAAAGGTTTGATTCATATGTGAGAATCACAAGGGGTTAGAAACGAGGATAGAGCAGAGGTCATATAGGATTAAAACGCCCTGCCAAGGCCTAGCATGAAATTGTGAGTGCAGTCGATTACACTCATCCAAAGACAGACATAGTCTATCGCACAATCCTCGAGTGAAGATTGTTGTCATATGAGAAACAAAACTGTGTCCATGAAGAGCTTCCTAGACCTCCCATGAGGCACATCTGATTTACAATGTTCCTTGCGAGCTGTACTGCTGTTCGCTAACGATGAAGAAAGGTGATTCGTGAGGTGAAAGAATATGCAGCAACACATATACTGCTTGGCATGTTATGTGTTCTAAAGTCATGGTCCTTTAGGAGTGTCATGACACCGTCGATGGAAAGAGAATGTTAATTTGCTTACATATCACACGTGCTATGACAGACTTCAGTATGATTTAGAAAGACATGGTGATCCCAGAATCTGTTCCCGGCACTTGTAAATGCTACGTCTTACTGTCTTGCCTAAACAAACAGATGTACCTGCACAATTCCTCGAAAATGGCTCAGTCATTTTTTTGGGGCCCCTATGAGTAGTGGCGTTGCATGATCCATCCACGCTTAGTGAATCATTTATAGTAGTGCTTTGAGAGCAATTACGTTACCTATTCCAGACTGCTCTCGTAACGAGGAATCCTTTCCTAGTAGATAGCAGAGCGTCACCAACAGACTAGGAGGACACCTCGAGTAAACGACACTAATCGCAGCTGAGGCCTACATCAAGCACAGAGGTACAGTTGGTAGCTATCGACGTCGTGGAACGATGTGTGGGCATATGAGGATGCCTCAGGTTTAAGGTGGCCACTACACTAGAAAACTGAATACTTAGCACTATATTTGAAAATAAAACAAAAAAAAGAAACTATAAGTATAACCCAATCTTAACGATGGCATCTGCATGTTGACTACTTCATGATCAGAGGAAAATGTGATGCCCAAACCCAGTTAGCCACGCCCATTCTAGTAATTTTGTGCATTGGGAACTTTCTTCAAATTATGCACGATACCTGTTAGACATGTACATTCCATTTGTCTTTGCGTGAATTTCACTTGTGTTTATATTTAAAATCATATAGGCCTCCATGTTCCCTATTTCCAATTTTAATTACAAGTCGATCTTTTTGAAATCTTTAGCTCGTCAAAGATGTCCCATAATAGTAGGTGATGTCAATACCTTACCATGGCCCTGATGGCTTTGTCTTTCGACTTCCATTGTGCCCAATAATGTTATCTTCAAATTATCGCCTCTACGGTATCTTTTTAACCACAATTTAAGTAGTGCTTTACATTTACAATGTGATCATAACAATTCACCAGCCAGCCAGAACCACGAGCTTTCTTGGAAACCCCACATTGGTTCTTGAGACCGTCACTCATCGTCAATCTTGAATTATCATTCCCACATCAAACTCTTTGGGGTTGTTTAAGGATAGTATCATGGTGAGACGTAAACTGCAAACTTCATCTATATTTGCCGCTTGGGCGCCACAATGGTTTATACACTGTGAATTTGAAGAGGTTGCTAGAGTCCGTGTGCAGTGGTTTTATTCTGACAACACTATGTTCCGCATCTACTGCAATCCGTCTCTTTAGCGTTTTCCTGTAAGCCAACACCGTCCTACCGACCTAGGTGGCGTAGAAGGCATATAACTTATGCTTTGGCGGTAGGTGGGTTGTAGCTTTTAGTAAACGTCCTAACCACGACTCTCACAGGCTATTTTGCCTTTACTTCGCATCTGGTGATCTACCGCAGCCACACGGGAGGAGAGGGGTGCTACACTGAATCCCAGTTAACCTTCCTGCAATTCCTGGAGTGTGGCCATCATCCCACTGCATCTTTGTTGGAGTAGGAGCTGACGGAAGGTCCAGTGCCCACTTGGCCCAGTTAGATATCTCTGTCTCTCTTAACCATGTGCTAGGGCACGAAGCAGAGCCAAGGAGATAGAGGAAAGCAGCTGAGCTTCTGTCCTCACTATACAAACAAGTATATCAGAATAGAGAGTCCTACAACACCCACCTCTCCACTCCTCTGCACTTCCGGCCTCAGACATGTCCTTACACACCCACCCACTCGGTCCGCTGGTCCTTACACCTAACCCACCTGCCTTCCACCTGCATACTCGAAAGCGCCCGACGCCCACGAGACCCACCTTCCAGCGGCTCGACTCGTGCAACCACCTCCCTACTTCACTTTCCGCCGTCCCCACCTCGCCCCACTCTACTTACCCCGCACCGCCGTCCTCCCCCATACACGTCTCTACCTTGCGCAACCTCCTAACCCCGCCCAACCCTTGCAGCGACGCGCCTTGCACCCAGTGACGCCCCCCCCGAGCACCCACCACACCATGTCATTTCACATCCCAGCCTACATCCTTGCATCCCCGGACAGTTCCCTCGTGTAACGCGGACCACCACCTACACCAGTCCCATCCCTGCCTCTCTAACCTTTTTTCTCATAGTCTCTCACACTTCCACTCACCTACCTCACCAACCTCCACTAACCTCCACTTCCTTAACACCAACCATAATTTACAACAAAGTTAATGGTATGCTTAGTACATCAGCTCTGTCTTTCAAGTTCATCCCCTCAAGGAGAAAACAAGGGGAGATGCGCTTCAGAAGTTCGGAGAGTTTCCCGTCTTTGGGGTGGATGATTGTGTTGTTAGGTAGATTAGAGTGCCTTCAGCATAACAGGAATTTTCAATGATTAGGGAACTACTCTAGTGTTACCATAATAAAGAAAACAAATCCTAACCAATGGTAAAGGGGGAGGACATTTTATAATTAGCCTTTTTTTCTTGGTGTTGTGAACTCTTATTCCCACATTGGGTCTTACAAAGTGAGAGACGACTTGTAAAGAAAGAAAAAAGTAATAGGAGTAGCAGCTGAAGTGAACATAAGAATGGGCCATACGGGATCATAACGCAATTGTCATCTAAGCTCAGTAACGCAGTCTTCTGAAAGCGGCCATACAGGAGGTACTTCAAGGGAATGAACAGAAATCTAGGCAACCATCATGTATATCCATCTATTGTCCTCCCAGCTTCTGGCAACAGAAAGTATGGGAGGGCATCTGCCGATCCTGGCAATAGCCACTAGATGGCCCTAATCATCCTATGAATTCATGTAAACTTTTACAGTAGTATTTTGGCGGGTGTGAAACACCCATTCCCCCCCACCTAACAAAACAAATAATCACCATTGCAACCAGTCAAGAGGGTTTAGACTGTGGAGCGCCCTGAGAGAGAGAAGAACGTCTATTTCTGTTGGTTTTAAACCTGCTGCTATTAATGCATTCAGTGACCCCTACTACTTGTGTATGTGAAGGAGTAAATAAGATTTCCTATTCATTTCTAACACACCATCAAGGTTTTATAGACCTCTATCATATCCCACCAAGTCACGCTCTTCAAGCAAGAAATTTCGGTCTTCTACATTCTCCTCATATGAAGCTGTTCCATACCTTAATATTTTTGTTGCTCTTCTTTTCTACCTTTCCAATTCTAACATTTTTTTGAAATGGGGTGAACCAGATCTCCACTCAGTATTTGAATGTGGGCGTACCATGGATTTAATAGAAGAATTATGGTATTTTCTGTCCCTTCTTATCTGTCCCTTCCTAATGTTCCTAACATTGTAGTCTTGTTTACTGCCACTTGCACACCGAGCGGATGTTTTCAAAAGAACTACCCATGACTCCAAGATCTCATTTCATGAGTGGTAACAGCTAATTTAGACCCACCATTTGGTATGTAGTAATAGTTTGGAATTATGCTTTCCCAATAGTGCATTACGCTAACATTTAATGAACATGGAATTTTCATCTTCCATTTTGTTGCCCAGTCATCCAGTTATTATTTGAGATCCGCTTATAACTTTGTAGTGTGCTTTGGACTTAAGTCTTGAGTTTTTGTACACTGCAAATTTGCCAACATCACTGTCAACATATTAAAATTGATTCTGGAAAAAAGGGTTAAACAGTATAGTCCCCGTAACACAGCTCCCTGGGGGACACATATACCTCTCCCATCGGAAACAATTCCTTTATCTAACCCGTTGTTGCTTCCTTCAACCTATTACTGATATGAGAGAAACCGTCCGTCTTATCCCTGATGCTACTTTGTTAAGAGCCTCAGGGGACATTGTCAAAAGCTTTCTGACAGTTTAATAAATATACGATACATTCACTGGATCCCCTTGTCACAAATTGTGGTTGACCCCCCCCTCAGAGAATTCTAATAGATTTGAGCAGGTATGATTCTCCTTAGCAAAGCCATGTTGAATCTTCAGCTAACAAATGATCTCTATAAAACAGATGAGACTACCATATCCTGCAAAAATGTAAAACCAGAAACAGTAACCCAAAATAATTACAGAAAAACAAGGATTGATAATGAATCCCGGTCCTGTCATGACATTGGGGGTGAGTTACACAGGCTACAATAAAACTGTCAGCTATGGAGACCGAAATAAAAATGGTCTGAATTCATTCCACACGAGTGGCTCCCATTTCGAATGAGGGGATAAGGAACAGCAAACTATAACCTGTCTGGTTATAACAAAACGTATTCCGAGAGTCAGGGCATGAAAGAAAGTCCAGCTTTAATTGAAAAGAGTAAAATATTTATCCTTCTTTCAGCAAATTATCTGGCACCACTCAACTGAAAGGGGAGGGTAACTAGGATAATATTTATATTAAAAAAGGCAATGTTGTTTTGTTTAAAAAACTTCATAAACAATTTCTAAGGAAACAGAAAAAATCTGAATACGAAAACTGATGTCTATCTAAAAATAATGGTGCGAGCATACTGCTTATTCCAAACACCTCAATCAAAATTGATCCTACTTACCGTGCTGAGCAAAGCTAAGAAATGGCATCACTTACTTAAATAAGCGTGTGTTGTCCCCATTCATCGTTGTCGAAGACAGACCAAATAAACTATTTTTAGACATTTACAAGTATCATAAGAATCATGGTAGCAAACTGTATAGCCCTAATTACTTAATCATATTTTAAAGATCTACCAAGACAGACAGACTTTTACGTCAGCTTATACAAAATCTTCCCCACTGTATGAAGTGGTCAGGTGACCACTCTCACTCTTTTTTTTTTAAAGCACAGTAAAGTGAAAGTCTAGGTTAATTACCTTAATACACATTTATTTAAACACCCCAAAGGGCTTAAGTAAAAAATTAGAGTAGGAAAAACAATTTCAACTACAGTTGATATACTGACAACCTGTGTCAACATTAATGATTTTCAAGTCTTCCTAGTTCCTTCCACCAGCCTCAGCCCCTCTCTTATTGATAGAAAGGCAGCGAGGAAGAAAAATAGGAACCAAAAAATGGTTCCCTAATTTACAACAGCTTTTTGCTCCCTTGTATTGATCTGGTCTAGAAATCACCCACACCACCACACACACAACTCCGACTTTTTCTCTCTTGCACAGAAACTGAACATTTAGTTTCACTTTGCTGCAGGCTGTACTTGTAAGCAGCTCCGTGCAAAGCCTATGAAGGCGTGCATCAGCAACATACCCATGAAATGCCAGCACACAAAGAGCTGCAAACCACACACGCAAACAAACTGGGTGAGTAATAAAGAAAAAAGTATTTTTCTTTGTCCATTACAATCATGTCAGTGGTTACTTGTAACAGTAAAATAAATAATGAGACTTCCAGTTGACAATATACTTTTAAGCACTTACAGATAAACTGGTCAAACTACCTGATTAACATTAAAGTTTATCATCCTCTTTAGTTTAAGGAAACAAAAAAGGTTGCGGACAAGCCTATTTATATACAAAGATAAACTGAGAGTCCTGCTGTCCAGATGATCTAAAGAGCAGACAAGGCGAGAGAGTAGGATACAGCTACAAACTGCGACACATGACACACCTGATTGTGACAAGCCCTGAGTTGAGATTATGCCTGCTATGCATCAGTTCTGTTCATGTTTTTATGTTTTGTCTTTCTTTAGTTTGTTCTATTTTTCTAGTTTTTTTTTTTTCATGGTAGTGATATTTTGTCATAATCTTTTTTCTGTGTTCTATTGTTATTCTATGATCTATGTTTTTATATTGTACTTTTTCTTGATATTTTATGTTGATTTTCTATAGAATCTATGTGTGGTTGTTTATTTGTTCTATCCTATGATTATTCATATTTTATGTTTTTTCTATTTATTTTGTTTCTTATTTGTCTTGTTTTGTCTGATTTTGTAGCTAGTATTATCTTTTATTCTTATTATATTAATTTCTCTATTTATTTTATTAATGTATTTGTTATGTGTATTGTATGTGTGTTTTTTGAAATTACTTTGTGTTGGTGTTTTATGTTTCTTGTATGGTGTTATTATATTTCCTCATTGATGATGTATCATTATATTGTTCTCCATTTTTTCTTTCTCCTTCTAATGTTAGGTTATCTCTCTGTCTTTTATTAATTATTTATTGTCTTGTATGTGTTATGTATTTTATTTAGATCTTTTTCCATTATCTCGTGTATTTTTATTCTAGTGATACTGGTATTAGTGATATATCTCTGTGTCAGCCATTTTTATGTGAGTTTTTCTTCATCTAATTATCTGTCTCATGTTTTTTTTTGTATGTCTGTGTACGATTGTCTAATTTTGTATCATGAGGTATACTCTCTTGTCTTATTGTTTAGTTCATTGTTGTTAAACACTCATATCGAAATGAAACATGAACAACGTCATTCGCAGTTAAAAGTGTGCAAGGAATTGCACGAACTGGTCTTGAATCCAATTACCAAGTAAAATATTGGAGTACGAGAAGGGAAAAGGAGTTGTAATGTCCTGCTGAGAGCAAACAACATTCTCTGCAAAGGCGCACGGATCGTTCACACACCTGAGGATGAGAATTCATGATAGATACATAGACGTGTCTATAGAGACGAGCAGTGGTTCTGCTACTGTGCGGTACCGGTCTGGTATTACTTCAAGCAATCGCACTTATTTTGCTCAGACCTTACAGATCAGCCGCAGATGAGCTGGCAAGTGGAAACTCAGCTGAGATTCAGGCCAGAGACACTCGAGTACTGTGTCACTACAGCGCCAACTAGAGTAGCACCAATCAACAAAAAGTAAATGACGTACCCTGCCAGAAAGTGAACAGCACTCAAAGGACTGACCTGCTGTAAAGATTTACAAAGGAAATTGGACAACACATAGGGTATGAACACAGGATGTTCCATGCACACGATAGGGTGTAGAATTTAATTAAGAGGAACACAAAATACAATGAGATTACAGTATAGGGTAGGCAAACGCTGAAATTACACCAAGACACAGAACTCTACTGATAACCCCATGATTTCCTGTATAAAATTACATTGCAGTGTAAGTCAAGTGGTGGACACGCCCGGACACATAACCAGATTCTCTAAAAACTGACGTGCAGCGGTTTACGCAAAAGTATCATAAGTCACCTAGGCCCGCCAGGAAAGGGTGCTAGATTATATTGTCTTTCACCTAACATCCAACACTAGACTCACGTGTCGAGACAGTTTCGAAACAAAAGACCACGTCTGCGCCACTTAGGCCGTCATGCTCACTAGCAACACTATCTTAGGAAGGGGTAACTGCGAGCTATAGTAATTCTCGTTTCACCTGTATTGCGACCGTGGAGACTATGCTGGCTTGTACAGCACAGCAGCTCCGCGACATTAGTAGGACCACTCGTCTTTGATATCTCAACCCAGATTCTAGAGCCTGGGCTACCAGCTGAGACAACAGAGAATCTTCTAGATGTGCGAGTGCGAGCACAGATCCCCTTATACCCGAGCGACTAAGCCACCACCAAGGCCATCAAAGTTATCGTTAAGAAACTAGTTAGCTCACTAATGGCACGAACTGTTGACCAACCCTTAGCAAAGTAACTATGGATGGAGATAGCGCGCGAGGTGTTAGGGCTAGCAGCTAAGCTGCCGCCTCCCAAGGGGAGGGGCGGGGGAGGGGGCGGAGGGGAGAGTACACACGGGCGAGCAATCCAAATCGCAGACTCACCTGTACACATGCATAGTAAGTGAACTAACTAGGCCACTGAAATGAGCAGCACGCTAAAGGAAAGCACGATGTCACCCACTACTGAAACTACAGGAGTAAACTAAGAGCTCTAGCTGTATAGGCATGCGCTCGACAAGCGCTATTCGGCATTACTTGAGGAATGAAGGAGGGGTTATTTGGCCCGATAGATAGTGAACCTGAGTCAGGCACCACAAGATGCAACACTATTAAGTTCCCAGGAACAACAGTACCTGACGTGGCGAGGAAATATTGTTCTCCAGAAACTCAGGACCAGCTTAATAACATTATAAAAAAGTTCTGACGTGTCTAGTCGCCGCGTGAGGCACACGCACAAACCCAAGATAAAATCAGTGCAAGACAGAGAGCTGTAAACGTCAATTGCATGCAAGTGGCACAATTTGTTCATAGAGTGCTGAAGAGCAAACCGCCTACGAACAGAAATCTGATAAATGTAGTTTCGCGATTCATTATTACACTTCAATGATTTTTGCAAGGTGCACGAATTTGGGGCAATTTATTGCGCGTTGCAGAATTCCACCTAATTAGCTATCAACCAGTTCATTTACAGGTGAGAATCTCAGCCTCTATTAAAAGAAGAAAGCTGTAGTGTAGATATAGCCTATGTCAGAGTAAACGTTTGTCACTTAGGAGTGGAATACTCACCTCCTGACAATACAAGTTACAGCCGACATAGAGTCAGCAGGACATCGCGATGTGGTGGGAGAGCTGCTTCTGCCATCACAGGGAGACTACTTAGCCGATTGGGAGAGCCTCTCTCATCAGCTCAGTAACAGCTAATTAGAGAAGCTTTACAGTAGGACAGCTGCAGCAGTGCAGCTGCAACCCACTCTAAACCTAGTGTGGCTGTGCCCCAAGTCTAGCCCTCATGATTGCAAACGAAAAGCTTGAAAGCAGAACCCTAAATAACCAGCCAGGCAAGTAACAATAACCCCACGTTTATTAAGTTTAAGAATTTCATAGTTGAAGCGAATCATTTTTGCACGCTGGTTATGACTGAGCACTTGGAGTTGGAAATAATTGCCCAGTATCTCAATACTACATAAATTCATCCACAAATAATAATTAAATACTGCAAACTCCATCTCATAATGTATTCTAAAATATATTTAAAAAAACATTATTAGGAATAATTTAATATATTGGTCATGAACATCTTCTAACAAGTATATGAAATTTAAACAAGCATGAGGAATCAGTAACTTTGCAACGTGGCTCAACCAGGGTAAACCTCCTGACAGCCAGGACGGTCGTTTGTTTAAACGCTAGCGACCTGACGAAGGCGACTGCTCCCCAATCCGTGGCTCTCATCCACACGATTTCCTCGTGTCGGTTTTCCGTTCTATGCGATCAACGGAGGCGATGAGCGAAGAGATAGTCGGAGGAGGCCGAGCTACTGTTCGTGCCTGCGAGCGGGACGGTCGCACCCACAGCTCACGAGACTGCCGCGTCGATGGGTAGTGGGGAGGCCCGACGAATCCTGGCCGCTGCTCCAGCACAGCCAGACGAAACGGCCAAGTAACCAACAATCGAGAGGTCTCAGTACACCAGAGCTCGCTTAAGCCGCTGGCGAGCCATCGGTGCCAACACAAGCTACAACTTCCATGAAGCAAATGTCATAGAGTTGATAAATATCTTGAAAAGATATTTCCATATTCTCTTTAGTGAATCCGTACTTGTGTAGAGATCGGCACCTTTAAAAGCTGAGTGTTGTAATGATGGCTTATAGCATCCATGACTAAATCCGGCCAGAGATGACTGCACACAACACAAATCTATATCCACTCCTTCGTGTCTACAAGAACCCAAAAGAAGAAACAAATTAAATTTGACGGCTTGAAGGATCAATCTATTCCAATCTAACTTTCCAGGGTTTATAGCAAATCCACACGCTAGATACACGTCCATATTCGATCTCTGATTTTGTTTATTTAGATGCTCCCCATCATGTAGAGTTCATGTAATATTGAGACCAATCAATGTACGCACTCGTAATGTCTGTGTAACTGACTAGATCTGCCCTAGCAGCTATTTACACACTGAACTGCACTTGTATAAGGGAGTGGTGGCAATCATGTACTAGCTGGCGGAAGAAAGATGCGAGCACAATGAGGAACTAGTAAGCGGACAACAATGCCTCTTATCTTAGGAAGCCGAGCTCTCAATACAATTGATCAACCAAGAGATATAAGATCAATTTGTAATATTAGACATGGGGTAGTAACAGGCATCAGTACAAATACGCTCTTTCTCCCTATGGCAGAGCAGACAGCATAATACTCTTGTGAACTCATCTGTCAACTAACCTGAGGAGCATACATCCCAGTCACACATAGATCAGATATTCTCATCTATATTGCAATAGCAAATATCTACAATAAAAACATTATTCATCGAGTCTAGTTTCACTCATAAGTCGTTCATAAACAATCCCCAAAGGAATAATATCTTACTTGTTAGTGCTGTAATAACCACTACAACCTCCCCTCAATGGAGTCTTAGTATTCGCATTATTCTTTTATTAAAATATGTCGACGCGCCACACACAACCTATTGAAGTTCATAGAGATTAGAGTTAGTTTAAATCCACTGCATTATCGCTACAGGCAAACGCACATTGAATATCAACTTCAATCTTGGCTCAACATGGACCTCTCTGATGCTTTTGACCACTGAACCCTATAATACGACATCGGACTGTCTAAAAATATATGTTATATTCTCTAAATGTGTCATAATCTACGCAAGGCATGAAATGAGACGTAGGATGGGCCCAAAACTACAAGCCACACTTGAGACCTCTTGCCTGGATATAACACACGCACCACAGAATGCCAAAATTAATTCTCAGTATATCTTTCACAAAACCACAAGTCACGTGTCAAAGCTAATCTATCCATCTCTTGTGGATCTATTCGTCGAGAATCACTGTCCAAGAGAGGGAAACTCTTCTTGAATGTATTGAGACACAGAAACTGGATCCACTCGTTAACCAGCAGCAGCTCATGTCAACAATTCGAAACTAGAAGAGGTAAAAGATCCAACCTCTCCTAACTGATTGATATCCATATATTTAATGCATTCCGGGCTCAAACAAGCTAGCTCCCTTTTTATCCACATAGCTCAACACGCCCACAGAGAGACACGTTGCTCTTGAGAGGTTAACGAGAGCAACACACATACTCCACATTGATTCGCAACTTTCAGACGTCTACTACGCTAGCATGGAGAAGTCAGCCTCATCCAGTAAGCGTTGACACCAACATCGATCCATTCACTCCAAATACTATATCATTGCATATCATTTATTTCGCATAAGTAGAGAAGCGTCGTGTACAAAATGCTATTGTTTGCGGTGCCGGCCAGTTTTACACTAAGTGTCCAGATTCTCCAATTCTGATACGTAGTGACTGTCCCTTCATTATTACAATCGGAGTCCCGTCCTCATATTGTAGCACAAGTGAAACGGGAATCTTATCTCACATGAGATCGCAGAGAGTGCAGGAGACTCGGACATTGTTGCTTGTTGAGAAAACACTCGACAGAGATGTTCATTGATGAGGCCCAGAAGACCTCAATATTTGTCGAAGGTCACCCTGATGACGTGATCACGTCGAATCCCACTAATACCGTCCACGTATTCTACCTCACAGAAGCGACCTTCTGGAGCTCCAGTTCTTTTAAGTGTGCATCTCAAACTTGCTGGGATAACGGAGGCACCAGTCCATGCCATCCTCCAGATCATTAAGAAGAACAGCATGCACAATAATTCAACACAATAACTTACCCAGGACACTAACTACTGTTGAGCAGCCATCTCTAACGCAGCTTGATATCATATGAGCTCCAACTAGAGAACCATGGATGCACATGTAATATCTAATATCCATTGGAGTATGCAAGGTGATGTATGTGAGAGCTCCCAAGACACATCTAGCCAGCTTCGCCACCTTGGAGTTTCCATTCATCGCAGCCTAACTTCTTTAACTTGCCGGCAAGCCATATCTTGTGGACAACGCTAGTGGATCAAAGAAAGCTCTTGCTATTAAACATCAAGGAATACTAGCACATCCACTGCTTTCCCCCATCCCCATAGGAGCGCAGTGATCGTTCACGAAGGACTGGCAATTGAGGTTCGTGACC